>NC_069136.1:36991861-37176861 GCF_026914265.1 Mya arenaria
AGACTTTGGAGGAAGGTAAATTTAATTTACAGTATTACAGTATGACATGACAGTGTATCATAAGAATATGATAAATCATGACATAAAATAATTCTGTATAATGAAAAAGTTAGAGGTTTTCATAGCAAAATATATATGTGAATACATTTTTTCGTTCTTGCGTTTAAAAATACTTTGAAATTTTGCCGACTTAAACCTGCTAAAAAAATCCCCCTGAATACTACCAAAATCCCGCTAAATTTAAGCCTTTCTGAACAAATCCCCCTGAATGGTCTCCAGAAAATATGGCATGTATGAAAGAGGCAGGGGTGACATTTCTTTTCTTAGATGACTGTTTCACCACCTTTAAATATGTATTCATGCTCTATATCATTGCATAAGAGACTAAATACATCTGTTTTAGATGACCCAAGAACATGATTGTAACAATCCTCCTTTTTTACATGTGAATGTTATGCATCGACACTGCAGATGAATAACGCCTTTCTCGCACAATACCCGACTGATGCGCAAATACCACAACCTAGTTCAACATCTTATTTGAGCTGATAAAAAACTTCAGAGACAAGAGTGTTCATAACTTTGTCTCTGAGTTAAAACATTAACGCATTTTAGCTTGCCTGACTCACTTCTCACCAAGGCGTAACGGGTTCAATTCTTGGCCTGGACATATGTAATTTTGGTAAATTGTTACTGGACAAGTAGTTTTTTTTCCAGATTTTCAACTCGGGCTATCGTTAATTTCACAGAGAGTCATAAGTTTATATATTTTTCTACACAACTCCTTTGAAAAATGAAGTTTAAACTAAACCAAGGGGAATAACTTTATGTTGTTAAATTAAACACTTAAATCTGGTCCTCTTAATTGCTTTAAAAACGTTAATAGCAAAATACACCTCATATGAGATATGAGATACAGCTCATTGCTACTAAGTAAAATACGGATACAAATATAACAGGCCCTCATAATTAATTTATCCAGACATCTATATTATTAACCTATTGCAATGAACTATGATGAAGTGCTGCACTAATGATCACGGAACTTGTTGGCATTGACAATCAAGATTATAAATAACTGTATATAGCACTAGAAGCAGATATTGAGTTCTTGCACTAAGCTGCCGATATGTTTACATTGTTTCCATTATACATAGAAGAAAAACCAATCTCAGCTTTAAATTTCCCTTTTAACATTAAAAGAACACCTGTTTTCTCCCCTTATTAATTGTGCTCAGACATGAAACTTAACCCCTATTTTATTACCATCACTTCTTTCGACCAATGCTTTCTTACAAAGCACAAAATTGCCTATTACATGAAGGATTTGGGTAACCAAACTATTAACACTTTGACATTACTTTAGTTTAAACATTATATATTTTATAACGATTGTGAAGAAAGCTATGATAGCTTATACTAAGTCACTCTCATTGGCACGATGTTGGGTGAGAGTGTGGTCTTGTGTTGTGGGGGAAACTGGATTACCCGGAGAAAACCCACTTGTCCAGCTTGGTGACCACAAACCAAACTCACATGCTGACATTACTTTGAACAGCATAGACAAGATTTGCAGTCATATACTTAATTAAAGCAGCACTCTCAAAGATTTACCGTTTTCACAACTTTTTTTTTGTCTTGGAATAAGCCATTTTTTGTGTAAATATCTGCAAACCAGTGATATAACACTGCTGACAAAATATCAGATCACAGATTTTTATATTTCCGTTCGAAAATTAATGTTTTATGGCTAAAAGCGTTTCTAACAGTTTAAGAAAAATGCATAAAACATCATTTTTTTAACTTAAATATGAAAATATGCGATCCGATATTTTATCACTGGTTTCCATGCATTTTCACATAAATTGGCTGCTTCCAAGACAAAAAATAAAAAAGTTTTCAAAACGTTCAATCTGTGAGAGTGCAGCTTTAACACTCATAAAATAACAACAGTGGCAAACTGTCACAAGATGTACCCACCTAATTTTGTTTGTTTCTTCAAATAACTCTGAAGCCATTGAGTTATTTATTATGCCCGACAGAAAGCCCATGACTCTGTAATAAGTCATGTCTTAATATGTTTAAGATGGGCGTATAAAAATGTAAAACCTAATTCAATTTTTTATCTTTGAATTCGTTTTGTATAGTACTATCATCCTAATATAAGGCTACCAAACTAAATATCTAAATAACTTTGATCCAATTCAAACACTGCCGACATACAAGGCCACTTGAAACTCTCCTCTCACTCCCTCCAGAGGCTCAATGTTTGCAGTACTTTCAGACTTGTCATTTCACATCGCAATTAACGCTGTGGTGCCTTAGAAACTAAACATTATCGAGCTATGTTATCAATATGCGTAAAGCAATATCATATGTTATGAGGCAAGAAGGTGACCAGACAAGGGATATTATGACACTGGGCAAAGAAAACATATTAGGTGAGAACGAAGCTCGAGTCCAAATATGGTTTCATGCTTTATTTATTTATCTGAAACTAGAAAAAGATGCCATTTTGGTATGATAAAAAGATTAATGACCCAATATGGATAAATATAAATATGAGGTCACCAGTGACCAGTTGTACTAAGTGACCAGTCCAGGACAAATGGCATTGCGTCATTCATGTTGTACTCCAAGTATGGTATTCTATATTAAACTTAAGTTATTCTTATGTTCACGCATCATTGACTTTATTCACTGTATTGGCCAGTTATTAATAACAAGTAATCCGATTAGCTACATCGTTCTTAGATTCTAATTAAGACGAATGTTGAATACCAGCACAGGTGCGTGATTCATTAATCATCTTAGTCGTAAAGTGAAATAATCTTATTGTCATGTGTTCGTTATGTCACAGGGTGAGGAAAATGTGCAGCCAGACCGGGGCTCGAACCCGGGACCCCTGGCTGACAGGGCGAGTGCTCTACCGACTGAGCTACTGGACCGCTTACACATCACCTCACCACCTGTATAGGTATCGGTACCCTGACAGTTATATTTTTCTGTATATTTGTGTGTAATGAATTTTGGCTGGTATCAAAATTGAAAACAGAGTCAGGGAAATAAAAACAACAATTTGTTGTCATTGATGATGTCCCTATAGGTTTAATTTAAGATTTTGTAAGTTACGGGTAAGATCTTTAAATGAAACAGGACCCAGGCCTTGTATATAAGAACGTAATACGAAGAATTTCAATTCCACTACATATCCGTATTACAAATCAAATTATTTTACCGGTAAATTGAAATAAAAAATGTTTTAAATGATGGATAAATTACGGTTTCTATGGAAACCGATATTTAAACCACACAGTTGTGTTGATTCGAAAAAGTGATCATACAATAGGAATGTTGTGAAGATGCATTCTTCTTTCTATTTGGTCATATATGGTATCATATGTACCCGTACTGAAATAGGAAGCAATCCCTGGGGGGGGGGGGCTCTGATTTCTGTGTTTTCTTCCTCATATTGTTTTCACAGGAACCTGATAGCGAAGCTTTTTTGGCACAGGCATGTGGCAACTGACATATGAGAAACGATGCACCTGATGATTTGCCCGACCAGCGTCTAGGATGTTTCGGTCATGGGGGTTGTTTCAATAAAAATCAAATTTAGTCAATAAATGAAATTAACTTAAGTGTCACACTTTCATGATTCTGTCGCATATTTGTGTGAATTAAACCTATATGAAAGTGTACATAAAGTTGAGAAAAAATAAATTGTGACATTTACACAGATTTAAATTATTATTTAATTTATTAAAATCGTTATTGAACGTCAGTCTTTTAACGCAAAGTCATCATGAAAAGATAAGTTCATTCCTTTAAAGTTACTAAATAAAAATAAAAGATATAGTGAAGATCTAAAGAAAAAAATATGTTATTTTCCACAGATAATCTATTTTCAATTTTGATATAATGCAATACAGACACAATACAGTGTTGATTTATTGAGATTTATCGGGACACTACTTTTGCGAATAATATCTAACCAAATTACCTTCAATGCCTCTCAATCACTCTTCAAGATTCTTGTCAGTGGACCTCATAACACATGATGGTAGCCTGAAAAAGGAAATGATCAAATTTCAACTTTGCATTAAAGGGACTGTACACCAGATTGGCACCAAAAAAAGTTTTTTTTCTGTAATGAATCTCAGGACAATTCTTTAATAGAATGTGTTACGCTTTGATATCATAATTGTAAAACAAGTACCAAAATGTAAAAAAAAAAGTGTCGGAGACCAAGTCGCCAAAATTGCAGTTGAGCGCTGTATCCACTGAGCTACGAAGGATTATTCTAAACGAGTGGTATATTTAAGCTATATACCTAACTTGGTGTTATCACGTGATAACATCGACTAGCCAATCACGCATAAGGAATGAATTCTACTAGGTAGACATACCCAGTACACTTTTTTAATGGAAAAATATGAAATAACTGCTAAACTTAAATAAATTGTAAACTATGTGGTCATCTGGTGCACAGTCCCTTTAAAGTTGAGTATACAGTAGCATTTGAATTTTGTAAATAGCTGTGTTCAGAAACTTAAAATTAAAATCATCTGCGTCATCAAGATGTTCAAGCTGTTACATGCATCTCATGTGCCCTATTGAAGCAAACATTAAAGGACAAAACTTATTTAAAAAAAAAAAAATATGTAACAATTACGTGATTTTTATCATGGTACCCATTTGATCAAATCCAACCATAGGAGTTTTACTTGATTTTTTACCCTATAATATTTAAGGTTAAAAATATTGAAGAGATTTTTTTTAACCCATGTGAATCTAATCACACATTATCAAAAAAATGTTTTCTTATTATTTTTTTCACTTTAATTAAAAAAAATATTTATGTGATTTATTGTTTCCTTACTTTCTTACCTTGCTATATTATTCATTTTTTTTTTCAGAAACGATTTATATTTGACCACATTAAAAAACTGCAGCAAATGAACCTTTTTTAAGGTTTACAATGATTACAATGTTAAATGCTTGTACATGTCACGTCATATAATTTAAGCAATTTACAACGAATGCTTAAAGATAAGAAACTTTTTTGCTTAGCCAGTTGTCATAACCTACTGTCAATGAAGAATAAATAAAAGAAATATCACGCTATGCGCTTAAAAGCAAAATGACACTACACTTACATTGTAATTATGAGAATGTAATAGTATCCATTAACATATAGATTATATAGACTGTATTATAATTCACTAAATCACAGATTAAGCAAATACAAAGTAAACAAATAAACACTTGGTTTACACTATCTCCAAACACATTAAGGTTTGTACTTATTCATTAACTTCCGTATTGCCGCAATAAAAAAATCTAAAAATCTACACTTGAAATTTGCATAAGTTGAATTGAAGCTATACGCATTCTTTTTCCATTTGCATTCATTTAGTTCAAGGTTGTGTAATTTTATTGCGGGCAATTGTGACTAAATTGGTTTAGATCTAATTTAAAAGTATTAAGACTACACAATGTCAAAATAAAACAAGTTTTGATGTAATGAATGTTTAACATTTTCGAATTCAATTAACTTGTAACAATGGACAAACACTTACATTAAAGGGATTTAACACCAAAATGATACTATTGATAGAAAAAAAATTGTCAAAAATTTACATGAAAATGATATAGGCGTGTGCAACGTTTTGAAACTTACTTATTGATAATTCCAAAAAACAATAAAACCAAATACACTTTTTGGAATTACAGTCATTAGGACCTTGGGAAATATTCAAAATAACAAAAGTAGGATACAACAAATTACAAAGCATATCTAACTTAACCCAAAATAATTGAATAAAGTTCAACAAAATCAGAATATCGAGCTAAAAGAGTTTGACATAGCGAATTTCGACTGTTTATAAACTGTGCATACAGTTAGAATGATTAAGGAAAAAAAACATTCCAAAATTTTATCATAATGTGATCTAATCACCTTAAAATACATTATGATGAGTGACATGATGAGGACGTTACAAATTCCAGATTTGCAAATTCTCTGAAAATTTTGAATTGTTATCATGCTCAGTTATAAAATGATTATAAATCGTTGGTCCATAATTATAATAAATTCCCCATAAAGAAGTCCTTAAGCAGTTCAATTCAGGCATACTATTAAAGTAAATAAATCAGCTTTAGTTTAAAACACTGACATTAGTTAAAACTTTAACCTCCTGTCAAGTTCTCTATAGCTTGTTATTTTGTTCTGTTATAAAAAGAATAAATGCTTATGGTAATTTAAAAATTAAATGTGCATTGTATGCGATGGTTTATATTAGTGTTGTTTTAATGCTTACATGCGATTATGAAAAAGAAAAAAAATGTTGATGCATACATGCATATTTCTGAGAGGATTCCCAGCGGTTTTTGGTCTGAATTCCAGGGGATTTTGATATAAGACCAGGGGATTTTTACGCAGGAAAATTTAGCGCAATATTGACATTCATAATATAAGACTAAATACAGAAATCTGAATGAGTATTTACTCAAATTTATTTATTGCTCTTATATATGTATGGTACAAACAAGATAAGAATAAATAATATATAATATAATCATCATCATTTCAATTCATAGCATAAATATATTAATACATCAGCATTATATAAAAAAAACAAGATATTGTGAATTAACATCACTAGAATGTTTATAAACTTTACTTAAGCACATTCACTTATGTAAATTCTAATAGCACTGAGCAAGATAATAAAATCTTTTCACTATTAATTTCATCATTCATGCATGATGAAATAATTCCAGTAACACACTATAATTACAACTATGTGTGGACTTAATTTTTTTTAAGTCAACATGGCTTTTGATAAAACAAAAAATTACAGATAGTGTGTTCATTGAATTTTACATTCATTATATTATGGATGCTTTCCATGGTCAACCTTGAGCTATATTTTTGAAAAAATAATAATAAATAAATATATTTTCATTTGAATTCCAGGGGATTTTGATCCCCTGCTGGGGAAGAGGGTGGATGTGTCGGAATTCTGGGGGGATTTTTACCCCAAGGGTTGATTAAGCATGTTTATTGACGTGTTTTGCATCTTTCTTTATAACTGATGGCCCCTCGGGATGGCCCGACCCCATGGTCCCTATACGGGGCATAATTCATGATTTCAATTATTGCATTATAATGGTGATAAATATTGGTTAAAGACTTTTACGGATAAAATGCAGTAACAAAACAATTGTTTTGTAAATAGGAATGTAGATACACTATTAGTGTTGGGACTCGGCCAGAAAAATTACTATCGATAATCGGTTTATGAAACTGATCAATAATCGATTATTAATCGATTTAATTATTATTCAATTATCTTTGGACATTTAAGGCATACAGAAAAAATACAGTACACTCAACGAGTTAGACCCACTTTCCTCGCTCACTCCGAGGGATAAAGTCGATGATTGCGGATTTCCTCCGAGGGTAAAACTGTTGCCCTCGCTTAAATCCCCCTGAGTTCCTCCGAGTGGCTGGCTTACCGCCGAGTTTAATATGAACGATAGCGTTGAGAATCGTCCGATTTTATGATCCCGTGGCGGAAATCTGAGTCTAATCAGATAAGCAAGAAATCATTCTTGTTTAAAAGTTATTTATTTTTATGCTTATACACATTGTTAAGCGTAAAAGATTCTTACATGTTCCAACGTTTAATTTGTATTTGTGCTCGTAAACGCCAATTGAATATTGTCTTGAATAATAAACATTGAATCATTAAAGTGATGCCATTAATTTTATTGCATCATAAAGCAGCCGACTATTTACACTTTTCTGAACCATGACCTCTGATGTTAAGCGCGAAATTGATACAATGTAGAATAATTACAATTTATTATTGGTGATTAAAAATAGCTATGACATTTAATGGAATTTTCCACAGAAAACGAGGCAAGAAGGCCTTCAAAACCATGCGCTGTGAACTTTGAACGCGCGTTTGACCTGCTGATTTTCCGAAAATGTGTAACTTAGCCTTTCTCGGATGAAATGTGTTTATCATTGTATTCTGTCATTAGCAAAAACACGTTTTATTAAAGATGCATGTGCAACTAGTGAAATACGACTGCATTCTTGTGGTAAGCTAACTTCATGCAAAAGGGGCAGAGGAAAAAGAATATTAGCAATTTACTGGAGCTGTCGTTATCGGTTGAAAAATTTAATAAAAACTAAAATAACTTTAGCGTAGATTCTTATCAAGTGTCCGCAGAGTTAACCCCTCCGAGGAGCGCCGAGTTCGTTATTCTTCGGTCAACTGATCACCCTCCGAGGGCCTTAAATTTTTAACTCCGAGGAACGTGGACAGTTGATAAAATCATTGTGTTCGCCGTGATAGCGAAAATCCGCGGAGGGAAACAGAAAGTGGGTCTAACTCGTTGAGTGTACTGTACATGCACCCGTTTTAAGCACCAATGTTCCCTTACAATATTGTTTGTACATTTTTTTGTATAAATTACATTATTTATTCAGAACGCAACTGTCCTTTAGAGTTTACAAGTTACTATTACAGAACATGAGACCACAATTTTTTTGTCTTACATTTAGTATTGTATACATGTGTAAAATAAACACAAAGAAAGATATCAATTTCTTTTTAATAATCAGTCAGTAATAAGTAAAACAAGCAGTTGAATATGCTATTTGTTTTACGAGAACATATTAAGGGGTGGATGCAAAAAGGTTCTAAGTGATATTAAATAAAGAAGAAGATAGAACCTTTTTAGCTTTCACCCCTCATTATGCTTTCAGAAAACTGAGAAAACTAAATTTTTACATGGTGAGAAGTAAACGGTAAAATGTTTTAAAAATCACTTTAAAACCACAAACATGAGATTAGTTGAGAACCAATCCTTTAGCAGTTAAATTACAAAGAAAATTTGTAATATTTACTGTAGTGACAATCTGAACTTAACATAGTAACACCTTAATTAACATTCCAATCTAAACTAGCATTAACCAGAAAAAGAAAATAAGTCGGTAGCAGTTATGTCCCTTGTTTCTATAATAAATTGTTCAAATTTCACTATGGATTGTCGGCGACATAGGCCTTTACGATCAATTGTCGACTATAATCGATCATCAGCACAACACTAGCCACTATCATTTTAACTAATTAACTTAAAAATGAAAATGGCTTGCTTCAGTGAGTGCATTATTTCTACCTCATTTAAACACCAGAGGTAAATCTTTCATCCAAGGCAATTTTTAAAGCTGCTTGTGAAATATTACTTATCAGGGGCGTAGCTTCCTATAGGCCGTGTAGGCCGCGGCCTACACATTTTTCAGAAAAAACCCCCCGAAAAACTAAAAATGCCAAATCTGCAATAAAAACTGAAGGCATGGGGGGGGGGAGTGGAAGAGAGAAGGGTCTAAAATATGAAATTCCGACAAATGCGCATTAATATATCGGAAACCGGGTATTTCAAATATTCAAATATATCGTTTTCCTTTGCTCTAAAATTCATTTTCACGCGACATTAATGTTTCGTATATTATTTATCGAAAGTTGCATATGGTCAGTACTCTAAAAAGTGGCCTACACATACATTTTCGTCAAGCTACGCCCCTGCTTATGGTGCTCACCCATAAAAATATATTGATATCTTTTACCAGACCAAGCATTACCTCCAATAAAAATCATATGGCTGTATTCTAGTAACAGCATGTATACTCTATTTTGGCTATTGTAAATTAATATTTTCTCCAATAGAAGACATTTTACCATGTATGTATTTCTTTAGACCTAACGGTCAATGTTAATCCGAGAAAGTGCAAGCATTTATTTCCAACGGGGTCCTTTTTTGTTTTTATGCTGAATGGACAGTACACGGAAGAGACAGATGTGAGATACAAGAAAGTCGAGTGTGATTATCTAGCGCTTTTTAAAGACATCAAATATGGAAAATGGATTTTAAGTATCTTCCATGGGCGCTTGTGTAAGATAGGTTTATCCCAACCGCGAGCGTATAGTGTTTTGCGGAAACAAGGTTTACCTCAGTGAAACAAAATAAAGTTAAAATGTATTTTTTCGCTGGATCTGTTTTATGAGTAGTGCAAATTATATGCGTATAGATATGTGATAATTCGTGGTTGTCATGGATATGTGCTTAGTGATTCGAATTATGTAAATAGTCAAATCTTTCATTTTAAAAGTTCTGAAGAGAGTACAGCATTATTTCTTGAATGCAGCGTGAAAACTTTTTTTGGTGCCATTTGAAGTGAGAAATAATCAATTTGGATTTTAAATATTGCCACAAAACGATGCTTCCATAATGCCACAGACGACAGTCTTCAACAAGGGAGGTAATTACAATGTGATGACCATTAAAAAGTTCCATACAGGTACTTGTTTTCTCTTTGCTTGTGGGCAAGATCAGGATTTCCAGCATGGCTAAATGATTGGTTCTACTTACATGTAGGTGGAAGAAAAATATATAGGGTAAGCAATGGGGCCATAATTCAGCCCCAAGTCACTAAAAAGGCAGCCTTGAGACCGGAAACAAACAGTTGCATATTTTAATTCGGTTAAGATTAAATTCAAGGATGCGATTCAGAGATAAAACACTTCCTCATTTAAAAGTAAACAGTGTATTAAACACACATTACCATAAGCGTTCTAATATTTCATGCAGAGAATGACTTAAATATTAAAACTGAAAAGGATATAAACATTATCATGTTTACTGTTACTGTAGTTAAGTTATTCTGAACGGAAAATAGGTTATTATAAATATGATAGCAAACTTTTATTGCAAGTGTTTGCTTGCGTCATCAAATTCCCCCATTCAGGATTTTATTAACAGACATTACATTTCTAAATGATAAACAAGCAAGTGTTAGAGTCAAATGACACTTGTCAAAGAAGCCAGAAACTAAATACATACATATAAATATGTCCAGCAGCATCAGCAGCAACAACAACAACATCTTCACATTCAAAGATTAATGGTGTGTGAAACTGTTGCCAGTTTATCAACTGAGTATAATTAAAACATAATGAGATGATTGTTCAAAACTTAAAGTTAATGTCAACATTGTAAACAGCATCATTGTTAACTATGTCAAAATTGTAAACTGTGTCATTGTTAACTACGCAAATACTGTAACAGCATCATTGTTAACTATGTCAAATTGTAAACAGCATCATTGTTAACTATGTCAAATTTTAAACAGCATCATTGTTAACTATGTCAACATTGTAAACATCATCATTGTTAACTACATCAACATTGTAACAGCATCATTGTTAACTATGTCAACATTGTAAACATCATCATTGTTAACTACATCAACATTGTAACAGCATCATTGTAAACTACGTCAACACTGTAACAGCATCATTGTTAACTTTGTCAACATTTTTAACGTCATCATTGTTAACTATGTCAAAATTGTAAACATCATCATTGTTAACTATGTCAACATTGTAACAGCATAATTGTTAACTATGTCAATATTGTAAACAGCATCATTGTTAACTACGTCAACATTGTAACAGCATCATTGTTAACTACGTAAATACTGTAACAGCATCATTGTTAACTACGTCAATATTGTAAACATCATCATTGTTAACTACGTCAACATTGTAAACAGCATCATTGTTAACTACGTCAACATTGTAACAGCATAATTGTTAACTACGTCAATATTGTAAACAGCATCATTGTTAACTACGTCAACATTGTAAACAACATCATTGTTAACTATGTCAACATTGTAAAAAGCATCATTGTTAACTAAAAACTCTTTGTAACAGGCTTACTATTTAGATAAAACATGATGGGCAGCTGAAACAGATCCCTTGAAAATTGTACGAAATACTCTAGACCACAAATGTGTCCATTAAGTTACAGGTCTGTAAATATTTAAAAGTTAACAACAATGACATAAACAGAGTTTATGAGGCATACTTAGCAAATATTTTAATTTTCTCAGAAATGGATTTAAAAGATCTTGTTATATGTAATTATATTAAAAATAGGATGTTCACTGAAATACAATGACAATGACAACCTTCCATTTTCAATAAAATACCAGTATGTCCAAAATCTGACTCAAAGTTATCAATGTGATGTGTTGTTAACACAAACTTGTCTCAAGCTTGCCAAGAGCACAATGCTCATCATGCATGAAGGCGTAAAGCCCCTTTTTTGGTTAAACAGTAAAAAAGTGCAGTCTCCACATTCACTTTTCAGGGGCGTAGCTTTGGGAGGGGTCCTGGGGCATGCCCCCTCAGAAAATTTTGAAAACCATGATGCAATCTAGTACATTCTTGGCATTCTGAGGTACTTCATTTAATAGTGGAAATGGACAGTTTTAGGATTTTGTAGTCAAGTACACATACTGCAACTTTGGCTGATTTGTTTTGTCAGAATCATGTGGATTCACCAGCTTACTCATGAATAGGCAGCTACGCGCCTGCTTTTTATATCTGCTTGTCCAGTTTGACAAGATCTTAGTAAATTTTGAGTGCCCTGGTGTGGTATTCAATATTGGTCTAACCTGGACCTAAAACAATGTACCCAATTGGGTCGGGTGTTACAAATAACACACCGTTCCTATGAATGATCTAAATGATGCATATTATAAAAATAAGATTAACTTAATTTGCATATTGAATACCAACCGTTGTCATTAATTTACTTGCCCCAAATAATGTACCATAATTTACTGTTTTAACACATAAAGGCACTGTTTGTACATGCTGTAAATTTGTTCTTAAGAAATAAATAATATATCTGTTTACAAATGACAATATCAATCTTTTTTTCAAGCGTCAAGCACAACAAAAATAATGCTTCATTTTACATCTTATCTTGAGTAGGTGTTAGAAGTAGGTAATCTTTTTTTAAGATAACAAACAGGGGCCGTATTCAATAAGCATCTCAGTGAATATTTTCATCTTTTCAATTTCGTAATTTTTGACATCAAATATTTTAAATACCCGCTACTTTTCATCAGATTTATTCATATGGATAGGGATATATTGTCTGGATAATTTTCTTGCTTATTTTCATGTTTTTGGTGTACAAATATTGTTCGTTTTCTTAAATGTGGTTACATGCAAAACCTTAACAAGAGATTCTATGTCGAATAATAAAGGGCAATTCTTTTGCATTAAATGCAAACTAGAGTTATCTAACTTTGTTAATTTAGTAGGTTGGATGGTAAAGTACCATTGTGTAAAGTCTCCATGCAATACCTCAAGTAGTTGCTGAGATATTAACCTATGCGTGCTTGCATGCAAAACCTTAACACAGATGTGATGCCAATGCCAACGCAAACGCCGACGCTTGGGTGAGTAGTATAGCTCTCCTTATTCTTCAAATAGTTGAGCTAAAAAGGCCTGTAATTTATGAACTTGACCTTGAACTTAAACTTTGAACTTTTATTTAAAACTCATGGCTATTACAGGCATATAGAACTAACAAACAAAATGCAATAAAAAGATATATATATAAAATACAAAAATGCAATAAAGAACAACTGATACACAAAACATACTAAAAACATAATTTTTTTCATCAATACTATAACAAGATATATAAATAAACATGAAAAATGACATAAATATTTTGCATAAGATAGGTGAAAAAAAAGGACGGAAGTTGGAACACTAACAGAATTATATTTTATATTAGAAGAGAATACTTTGAATGAATTTAGCTAATCATATTATAGTAGAGATGTCAGGCTACACATAAGCTTCTTGAACTATAATGTGTTTGGATATTGTCAGATAGTAATATTTATTAATAAACATATTCCTATCTGCATAAAAAACCATCTTAATGTAATGGAACTCAACACCATTGTCATTTATATCCCATAATGTACACTTTCTTAAGGACCTATCAATATAAATATAACGACCACACACAATTGGAATAAAACTGTTCAAACATATCTTTAGAAAGCCTAATTTCAATGACTGCTTTAATATGTTCATTTTTACAATTGTGAAACAAGATTTTAGAACAATATACAGAGAAACTGCGTTCCCTCAAACAAGCGGTGGTTCGAGAACCGGCATTCCCTCAAGGTCAGAGCTTGGTCCCAAACGTTTTTCCTTCTATTTTCATATAAAATATACACACGCTGCATCGAAACCTAATTATGTCGAGCAGTCGAGCAATATCCTAGGTCCCAAGTACACAAATCGTGCACAAAACCTTATGGCTCCATCGAGGACATAATTTCACACTTTTTCCAAAATAAACAAACAATTCCTAGGTGTTAAAATTTTTGCAAGTTGTAAAAATTGCAATGATAGTTGAAAGGCAATTTGATAAGGTGTGAAAAACCATTTTTCACTGTTAATGCATGACCGATATTAGTTGATATGGGCATTTGAGATGATAATTATGAGAAGTTAATGACGAGAAGTTAACGCTTTAGATGTGGTCAGAAGGTTCTTTGAATTCACTGCTCATGCTGACCGTGATCTTCAGACTCTCTGTACGCTCTCACATCATATTACGATTGAACAGTTTCGCGAAACCGACAAGATGCGCCAATCAACAATCCTTGTATTTGCAAAACTTAAATCTGACTAAAGCTACACTGAAAGATATTTCATATCAAACTGGAAAATTGAAAATCGGGTCGTTCGAAACATCGGTTCCCTCGAGGTTTTGGCTCAGTCCCTGGCGACCTCGAGCGATCGCAGTTTTACTGTCTAGCTTGGCACAATATTACACCAGCTTGTGGAATTGTAAGGTGATGGGAACAGGTCTACATGAAGGAAATCTACTTTTCAGCCTTTGAGACCTGTGAAAAACCAAATTATTCATCTCACTCCAAAATACAACCAGTACCACCTTGAATTGGAAGTAAGTTGGCGGACTAATGGCACTTGTGAGAGAGGTAAGTGTGATATCCAATGTGATAACCAGAAAACTTAAGCTCTATGAGTGTGCATGAGTCATGTTTCAAAGAAAAATTGAGAGGAAAAGGGTGACAGGCTGGAACCCATGAACAGCATTCCACAAGCACGATGTATTAACAGGTTATCCTAAATGGGTGGCTGGTTCTTATCAACAAACACGAAATTGCTACCCCAAATATCCTTTATCCCACTCTTGCATTTTACTGTGCACCCAATATTGGACTGGAACCCATGACTGCCAGAACACTTGCACGACGCTGTATCTGACTTGAGCTGAACGTGCTGACACTGACTTATTACAGCAACACACAACATTGAACTGTGTTATAACACAGATTCAGAATCATGGTAGTGATATCATCGTAAAAAGGCCTAACAAAACATAATTGAGGGAATTGAATAGGTCTACATAATAAAATTAGTTTGTATCTTACCAAATATTTTTAAATGTGGAGCTGTCATTTACTGTTTGTTGTTTATTTTGCAAATATGCAGACAATTGTTTCTTTGTTTTGGTTGACTAGGAAGTGAACACTTGCGATGGTTTCGCAAAACTTTTTCAGTAATCAAATTTATAATTGTAGCATACAATTTAAGTATTATAATTTTAATTGACAAAATATTTAATAAAAAAGTGAAATTCCAGGCTTTTGTGGGTAATTTATGTCAAAAACTTGATTTCGAAACTACCAATAACTATGGGTAGCTTTGGTTACATACCACTGATTTCAGTCAATTATCACACACAGTCACCTCCCCTTATATATACTGCACAGAAGCTGGGCTGGGACCAATGACGGCAGAACACTTGAACGACGCTCTATCTGACTTGGGCTTAACGTGCTGACACTTATCACAGCAACACTAAACATTAAACTGTTAAACACAGATTCAGAATCATGGTAGTGGTATCATCGAAAAAAGGCCTAACAAAACATAATTGAGGGATTTGAACTACACGGAGTCGATAACGAGTCAATGGATACAATCTCCTTTAAATTAAAATTAGTTTGATTAAGTAAATTAAGTTTGATTAATCCTCTGTAAGTTTTTTTTTATACATAAATATTTTATCAATTTGATCATACTTACAGCATCAAGGTTTGATTTGATTTATAATCGTAGCATCAAGAAAAGTATTCCGATACAATTAACACGGCGCTAGTCATCATGCAACCAATCATTTGACCAAGAAATATATTACATTTTATCAATAAACTCGAAAGCATTGTTTTCTGATTGAAATCTAATAATGTTTCCCCTGAAAAAAAGTAATAAGGGGAGATAAATGTTGAAATAAGCGCCACAGAATTCAAATTATTCAGCTATGTATAATTTTACATAGCCATCTATCAACGTTTAAAATTTAAATCAGTTCTTTCCAGTTCTTATGACAAACTTTGTTTCAGGTTTAACAAAGCACAAGGGGAGATAACTTTGCACAATGTGTCAAAGAATAAAGCTTCAAGTACTGTGCACAACCTAAAATTGCCAACATTCAATTCCTTCTTGTTGTTTCCCAGTCAGAAAGGTAATTTACACTTTAGGAAGTTTAAAGAATTTATAGTACAAGGGGAGATAACTCCACAACAAAGTGACCAATAGTTAGAATTGTTATGCAGGGTGCTATTTAAAAACAAGTTTTTTCATCTACATGTAGTTTCAATTCTCCTTTAAGCAGATATCACATTATGACCTGGACAATGTTTATATTATCAAAAAAAAAACAACAAAAGGAGATAACTTTGCAACTAGCAAATGCCTAGCAGTTATGTCAGGAGCACAACTTTGCATTGCCATATATCTATGTTTCAAGTTTCAACCAACTTCTCCAAATAGTTTCTTTGAGGTCTGCTACAGACAAAAATTGGTTGAATAATTATAAAAATACTGACAAAACCAGTCATGTCTTCCTTCACAGAACTTGAGAAGGGGAGGCAAAATAATAGCTCATAGTTTTATTAGCTAATGGATTACTTTGACCTCAGAGTGACAAACAACCTTTGACATGTGACAAAGCAGAGTGTGGCTCCCAATCGCATCATATTAATTCCTTTCTTTAGGCCATAAGTATTCTTTGCAATAAAATAAAACAAGAAATTGATTATTATGCAATTTATTTATCTCTCTTCAATATTATAATATAGGGGGAGATGATATATATTACCTAGTAACTTATATCACTTCAACAACATGTTTACATTGATCAAGGCACCAACAATTGCTTGAAATGATTCATTCATTCATTGTGTCCCAATTTCTCGAAACTTCTTAAGTTGCTTATACATGGATTAAGCAAAGCTCATTATTTTTTTTTCCATAATTCACGTTATGTTTACTTCTTTAAGGTAATTTTTACTGTAAATAGGAATTATCTATATGGTCATCAAAATTAACCATTTTTCATTAATCAAAATCAAATTTTGGTATGTATTTTGAATGGTTAAAATAAGGGGTCACAGCATGATTAGTCCTTAACCAATGATGTCATACATGTTGGAGGCATGATATAGTATAATCTGAATCATAATCATATCACAGATGATAACAAATAAAAATATTGCAGAGCCAAAGCAAAACGCAAAAACAATGAAAAATATATGATACAAGCATTTTCAGTGAAAATATATCCCCCGCCAACGATGGCTTATTTGTGCTTGATGGCTTGTTTGTGCTTGAAGGTTAAAAAAAATCTCAGAAAGAATAAGATAAGCACATTGGTTTATCCCTTTCCAAGCAAAATTATAAAATATCGACCGGGACTACTTTATGATAATTTTTTTTAGCAATTACACAATCCAAAATATAAATAAACAGGCATCATCGCAGTATGTTGGTTCATATTTATTTCCAGTTTCAAGAATTTCTACCAACTAGTGACTGAGAAATGGCTGTAAATGAGAGTTTTCAAAAAATCAAGGGCAATAGCTCCAAGTACAATTGACCAATCCAAAAAAACAATGAACAGGCATCATCCCAGTATAGTAATTCATATTTATTTTAAGTTTCATGAAATTCTGCCAGCTAGTGACTGAGAAATGGCTGTGAATGTGCATTTTTCAAAAATCAAGGGCAATAACTCCAAGGACAATTGACCAATCAAATTTTTTTTTGGACGGGCATCATTCCAGTATAGTGGTTCATATTTATTTTAAGTTTCATGAAATTATACCAGCTAGTTACTGAGAAAACGCAGGTGACGGACGGAAGGAAGGACGGACGGAAGGAAAGACGGACGGACGGACGGAAGGACGGACAGACAACGCCATTTCAATATCCCCCTCCCTATTTCATAGGCGGGGGATAAAAATCTATCTAAAACAACAATATAATATACAGTTAAAAAAATAAAATAATAACATGAATAACACCAGCTTGCATACCTGGCAGGACATTTTTATGATGAATATTATGTTAAAAAAGAATACTTTTGCTTTTACCTGGTTCATTTAAGCTGCATTCTCACAGACTGACAGTTTGAAATTTTTCTTAGTTTTAGTATCAATGCCTTTTTAATTCATTCATATAAGATATATGTAACTCACAATAGAACAGATCACAACTGTTTAAAAAAAATGCAGAAAAAGTAATTTTTCTAAGAGCGTTTATAACGCTTTTAGCCATTAAACATTTGTTTTTGAACTTTAATATGAAAAACTATGACCCGATCATTTGTCAGCAGTCTTATATCAATGGTTTCCAGACATTTACCCAAAAATTTGCTCATTCCAAGACGCAAACTAAAATAGTTATCAAAACGATGAATCTGAAAGAGTGCAGCTTTAAAATATGAACCAACAATTACAAGTGAAAGTATTTGATGTGTTTTCAGGCAATACCATTGTAGAGAACACTGGCCGAACCAGGGTTGGTTTTCATAAAACATCTAGGGTCATTTCCTAACTTGTGTTGATTTCTGTAAGTTTTCAAAGTCAGATTAAATGGTATTTATAAGTATTGATTTTTATAAAAGAATGGATTTTGATTAAAGCCACTCTAAAAACCAAATTATGAAATCTTTACCTTAACCTAAAATATGCATATCACAAATATATAATGAAAATCAAACATATGCTGTCAAAAGTAAAAAAAGAAACCTAATTGTGGTTGAACACATCAAAATGTAAAACTTGAAGCTGTCAAAAGCTTGATCCAAGCATTCGTGAGATGAGGAAAGTGCCGGCTAGATGTCTGACCATAGAACAACTTTCTTCTGTTTCTCCGAACTGAGAATGTACGAGCCAGCTGGATGCCAGGAACAGGCAAGGATTGAGTGCCTGAAAATACATACACATACTTGATATATTGACAAGGCAGACTTATATGTTATGAGGTATATAAAATTGAAAAATATGGGGTCACCGCATGACCAGTTCTGGACCAATGGCGTTGCACCATTCATGTTGCAAGCATTATGTACATGTATGCATGAAGTTTTGAAATTAACAATCAGAGGGCAAGTGGGGTTACAAGGCCTACCTATTTTTTTGTTTTAAATAAGAAATATAACACCTACAAGCACAAATCTGCAATAAGATCACGGCTTCTAAAAACTGGCAATTTGCCAGCCTGGACTGATTTTGACCAAGCCAGACCAATCTCAGTTTCAAAAAGCGTCCAACAAATTGGGTCCGAAATTTTCTCAATTTTTTATTATTTCGATCCAAAACAACTAAGTCAGTAAAAATTGTAGAAATTGTTATACACAAACATTCTTGGGTCATGCACACATTCAAAATTACTCCCAATAAAAGTGTCCATCAGACCAATGTGACCAGCTGCATTTTTCTGCATCATATTATATGATGTATTGACTATTAGTATGCATGTATGCAGGAAGAATTTAAAATTAAATTACAACCAGAGGGCAAGTGCACAAACCAGACTAATACTAAATATTTTTCTCTTGTTTAAAAAAAACACCAAAAAACAAAAACAACATCTACAAGCACCAATTTGTTATATGATGGGTCTGAGTCGTCTAACCAAAACTTCCTGCAAAACCGCTCTTCAAAACTTTGCGTGTTCCCGAATAATTTTGTTCCAAGGTAAAAAATTATGACCGAATAAACTAAATATGCACTCTGTATAGTAATAAACGACTACAACAATACATACGTGTGTTCCTTAAGAGTTTTCTCCACCTTGCCTCGTGCGATGTTCCAGATGAAGAGCGTCCCGTCACTGGACCCAGCACACGCGTACATGCCATCCGGGCTGAACACCGCACGTGACCAGTCATAGCCCACTTTGAAATTGTCATCACTGCAGTTAGAAAAAGATAAATCTATTAATTATCATTCAATAATTATCTAGAAACACTACACCATATGATTGCCACTTGGCCTCGCACATGGGTACATGCCATCTTAGCTGAAGTCACTAGTGGATCCGGGAGGGGAGGGGGGGGGGTAGTTTTGGCGTACCCGGTACCAAAGTTTGTCTGAGTTCAATTTTTATTTCAATATAGGAGAAAAAAACTACAAAAGTCCCAAAATACACCCTTTTTGAATATAGATTATTAAAGTTTTCATGGGGAAGTACCCCCAAACCCACCTGCCAACACTTTGAACCAAACAAATCCTGGTTCTGTCAGAGGGGTGCAAGTCAAATATTATTGTATAAGAGATGGCAGCTTATCTCATAGAATTGTATTAGAGATGGCAGCTTATCTCATAGCATTGTAGAAGAAATGGCAGCTTATCTCATAGTATTGTAGAAGAGATGGCAGCTTATCTCATAGTATTGTAAAAGAGATGGCAGCTTATCTCATAGCATTGTATAAGAGATGGCAGCTTATCTCGTAGTATTGTAAAAGAGATGGCAGCTTATCTCATAGCATTGTAGAAGAGATGGCAGCTTATCCCATAGTATTGTACAAGAGATGGCAGCTTATCTCATAATATTGTATTAGAGATTGCAGCTTATCCCATATCACTGTATAAGAGATGGTAGCTTATCCTATACCACTGTATAAGAGATGGCAGCTTATCTTATATCACTGTATAAGAGATAGTAGCTTATCCAATACCACTGTATAAGAGATGGCAGCTTATCTCATATCACTGTATAAGAGATAGTAGCTTATCCTATACCACTGTATAAGATACGGCAGCTTATCTCATAGTATTGTAGAAGAGATGGCAGCTTATCTCATAGCATTGTAGAAGAGATGGCAGCTTATCTCATAATATTGTATTAGAGATTGCAGCTTATCTCATATCACTGTATAAGAGATAGTAGCTTATCCTATACCACTGTATAAGATACGGCAGCTTATCTCATAGTATTGTAGAAGAGATGGCAGCTTATCTCATAATATTGTATTAGTGATTGCAGCTTATCCAATATCACTGTATAAGAGATAGTAGCTTATCCTATACCACTGTATAAGAGATGGCAGCTTATCTCATATCACTGTATAAGAGATAGTAGCTTATCCTATACCACTGTATAAGATACGGCAGCTTATCTCATAGTATTGTAGAAGAAATGGTAGCTTATCTCATAGTATTGTAGAAGAGATGGCAGCTTATCTCATATCACTGTATAAGAGATAGTAGCTTATCCTATACCACTGCATAAGAGATGGCAACTTATCTCATATCACTGTATAAGAGATACTGTGAAATCATTAATGTTCGTGGGGCATTAATGTTTGTGGTTTTCGTGGGTTGGGTGATCCACGAATTCAAGATCCCACGAAATATAAACCCTTTATTCACTTTTTCAATTGCCTTGTTACATACATACTCTAGTATATTATTTACAGAGGTCGCAGTATACAGTGTTTACACCTGTCTCACTGTATAACTTACGATCATTATTCTGTTAATATATAATAACTGCCTTTAACAAATAATGAACCAAATCAATTAAATGTGTTTTATGAACCAAATGACAGTTATAAGCACGTGTTTAAACGTGCGCTGTTAATGAAAATCTCCAAGTTTACAAGATGTGCGTGATGAGTGTCCATACTCGATTTTTTATTTAATGAAATAATTAATCGATTACTAGTACATCGAAGGTTACTAAGCACCGAACATGACAATATACGCAACGTTTCGGTGTTTTCACAGTTTGCAAAATTCTTAATTGGCATTCAATGGTATCCCCTATCTTTATTTATGATCAGGGTACATCTTCTTTTAATACCTTTATTCCCAATTAAATCGATAAGTGACATGGTTATATGCACTAATTGGCATGTCGTACCACATTGGCGAGTGTCATAAACCGAGTGACATAGAAAACGGAAATCACGGGCCAGCGCGTGGATATTATGCAGACTATCTAGGACGATCGCATCTTCGATTTCATTTTTTTTTCAAAAATGAAAATCCACGAATTCAAGTACCCACGAAATTGTTTTTTTTTTCGGCAAACCACGAAATTTCATGCCCACGAACATTAATGATTTCACAGTAGTAGCTTATCCTATACCACTGTATAAGATATGGCAGCATATCTCATAGTATTGTAGAAGAAATGGTAGCTTATCTCCTAGTATTGTAGAAGAGATGGCAGCTGATCGCATAATATTGCATTAGAGATGGCAGCTTATCTCATAGTATTGTAGAAGAGATGGCAGCTTATCTCATAGTATTGTAGATGAGATGGCAGCTTATCTCATAGTATTGTAGAAGAGATGGCAGCTTATCCCATATCACTGTATAAGAGATAGTAGCTTATCCTATACCACTGTATAAGAGTTGGCAGCTTATCTCATAGTATTGTAGAAGAGATGGCAGCTTATCTCATAGTATTGTCGAAGAGATGGCAGCTTATCTCATAATATTGTATTAGATATGGCAGCTAATCTCATAGTATTGTATAAGAGATGGCAGCTTATCCCATATCACTGTATAAGAGATGGAAGCTTATCCCATAACATTGTAGAAGAGATGGAAGCTTATCTCATAATATTTTAGAAGAGATGGAAGCTTATCCCATAACATTGTAGAAGAGATGGAAGCTTATCCCATAACATTGTAGAAGAGATGGAAGCTTATCCCATAACATTGTAGAAGAGATGGAAGCTTATCCCATAACATTGTATAAGAGATGGAAGCTTATCCCATAACATTGTAGAAGAGATGGAAGCTTATCTCATAACATTGTAGAAGAGATGGAAGCTTATCTCATTATATTGTAGAAGAGATGGAAGCTTATCCCATAACATTGTAGAAGAGATGGAAGCTTATCCCATAACATTGTAGAAGAGATGGAAGCTTATCCCATAGTATTGTAGAAGAGATGGAAGCTTATCCCATAGTATTGCAGAAGAGATGGAAGCTTATCCCATAGTATTGCAGAAGAGATGGAAGCTTATCCCATTGTATTGAAGAAGAGATGGAAGCTTATCCCATAGTATTGCAGAAGAGATGGAAGCTTATCCCATAGTATTGTAGAAGAGATGGAAGCTTATCCCATAGTATTGTAGAAGAGATGGAAGCTTATCCCATAGTATTGTAGAAGAGATGGAAGCTTATCCCATAGTATTGTAGAAGAGATGGAAGCTTATCTCATAATATTGTAGAAGAGTCATCATGGCAGCTTGTCTCATGATATTGTATAAGGGATGGTAGTTTATCCAATAGCATTGTATTAGACAATGACAGCTTAAGCACTGTATAAGATGCTTTGAAAACATGTATGATCAAAATGGCAATGGCAAAATGTTTGGTACACATTCAAACAATGGAATTCAAGGTATCTTATTCCTGGTACTCACCATAGTGTGTACATAACCTGGTTTTGGCGTAAATCTATCACTTTTAACGTGTCTTCTCGGGTACAGACTAATAATGATGTGTGGTCTGAAAAAAGAAAACAGGATAATTGCTGGAGTAACAGTTTGCCTTTTAGTTAAGGAATGGACAAGATACATGATTTGAATGGTACTGCCTTTCAAGTCTGTTTCTTTGTATAACTTTGAAGGGAAAATACCAGTAACCTCATGCGGGAAAATAGCTCATTGAGCTAATGTTTCTTATTATAGGCCTAAAAAAATAAAAATTGTTTAGTTAGGGTTACATCCTTTTCAAAAATAGGTAGTGTAGGTAGGCTTTTTTTTATTTTTTTTATTTATTATTTGTATTAGGCTTTATATATCATTTTCATCATTGGAGAATGTTGTTGAAGTTATCTTCTGTATTTATAAGCATTTAAGGTTTAAACTGCATATTGAAAAGCAATTAAAAAAAACAAACTATAAAAACGGTAGGGTCGGCGCCTATTCCGTAGGTAGGGTCGGGTAACCCGAACCAAATGTATTTTTTTTTAGGCCTTAGCATGTACCCGACTTTCAATAAATGTTCTTGTATCTTTTTAGGGAATCCAGTACATTATTTGACTCGGATGGGACTTTAAAGCAGCCATGAATATAATGATATTTAACTATATTTAACTTCATAAAGTACATAAAGGGTCATAACTCAACTATTATTAGAGCCAGGATTATGGGACTTAGTACTCATGCATGCCAGAACAGTCATATTCTATGTAATGACTCACCCGGTGACAAAGCAAGGGAGGTAATTTTGCCATGAAGTTCAATCTCGTTGCTCTTGTTATCTGATTTTGTGTCCCAGAATCGTACACGTTTGTCAAAATGGCCACTGATTATGTGCGTCCCGTGTAGTGTGACCAAATCATGGCAACTTGACTCAGCCAATATGGTTTTAATACCTGTGTGATATAAAAACATAATGTATGTAACATTATTTTTTTCATAATTTGTTATTATGTGTCTAAATATCATTAGGAATCGAAAGAAGAACAAAACCTTAAATGTTCAGTGGCAATGATCTGCAAGGTCATTTCCATCAATCATCTATTTCATAATCAGAACTGAACACTGTAACAAAAAGAATTATTACACACAAATGTTCACAAAATTGTAACTGATTAATCTTTTGATGAACAAGCAAAATAATTATAGGCTAATAGGCATAACAATTGTCAGGAAAGAAAGAGATGTTGATATCCAAGTTTTTGGTTAAAACGTCAGTATGTTTTATATAAATAACATGTCATCCATTCAACCAGTATAAGAATATATATATAACATTTTTTAACTGATGATCATCCTATTTAAAATCAGAATCAATTATCGCTGACTATGCTTTAGTATGGATAACAGAACCTAAACGCTTTATTATGGATTACAGAACACACATGATTTAGTATGGATTACAGAACCTACATGCTTAAGTATGGATTACAGAACCTACATACTTTAGTATGGATTACAGAACCTACCTGCTTAAGTATGGATTACAGAACCTACATGCTTTAGTATAGATTACAGAACACACCATGCTTCAGTATGGATTACAGAACCTGCATGCTTTAGTATGGATTACAGAACCTACATGCTTTAGTATGGATTACAGAACCTACATGCTTTAGTATGGATTACAGAACACACCATGCTTCAGTATGGATTACAGAATCTACCTGCTAAAGTATGGATTACAGAACCTACATGCTTTAGTATGGATTACAGAACCTACATACTTCAGTATGGATTACAGAACCTACCTGCTTAAGTATGGATTACAGAACCTACATGCTTTAGTATGGATTACAGAACCTACATGCTTCAGTATGGATTACAGAACCTACATGCTTTAGTATGGATTACATAACCTACATGCTTTAGTATGGATTACAGAACCTACATGCTTTAGTATGGATTACAGAACACACCATGCTTCAGTATGGATTACAGAACCTACCTGCTAAAGTATGGATTACAGAACCTACATGCTTTAGTATGGATTACAGAACCTGCATGCTTTAGTATAGATTACAGAACCTACATGCTTTAGTATGGATTACAGAACCTACCTGCTTAATTTAGTATGGATTACAGAACCTACCTGCTTTAGTATGGATTACAGAACCTGCATGCTTTAGTATGGATTACAGAACCTGCATGCTTTAGTATGGATTACAGAACCTACATGCTTTAGTATGGATTACAGAACCTGCATGTTCTAGTATTGATTACAGAACCTACATTCTATAATATGGTTTTACAGAACCTACATGCTTTAGTATGGATTACAGAACTTACATCTTTCAGTATGGATTACAGAACCTACATACTTTAGTATGGATTACAGAACCTACATGCTTTAGAATGGATTACAGAACCTACATTCTATAGTATGGATTACAGAACCTACCTGCTTTAGTATGGATAACAGAACCTACATGCTTTAGTATGGATTACAGAACCTACCTGCTTTAGTATGGACACGGACCTACAAACCATGGATTGGCAACTGCCTGATATTGGTGAAACGATAAGAAATAATAATTTACCCACAATCCTTAACGCGAACTCGGCAAATATCGGAAAATTCCGCCAAATCGCCGATTGGTGAAAAATGGCGTTTTTCGGTTATTTCTGCCAGCTCTGCTAATAATTATTATTATTAACACCGATCGACATGTCGCATGTAATATGTTTGTAGATTGTCGTTATTGCATTTTCTCTAATTATCGAAGTATTAATCAGGACCTAATATGTTCCTGATTAAATTTATATTTAGTTTTAATTAAAGTTTTCCTACATGCATGTATTCGGCCGATGTCGGACGTCTCGAAAACGACCACACGATAAGATCTCGGAATGAAATTGCGCTGCATGCGTGAGTTTGAGCTAATCGCATTAACAGAGGAGAGTTGCCAATCCATGGTTTATAGGTCCGTGGTATGGATAACAGAATCTACATGCTTAAGTTTAGATTTTGTAACCTACACGCTTTAGTATGGAGGTCCCATATTTTGAGTGTTCTGTCATAGCTGCCTGACACAACTTTGCTATTTTCTCTGAGGAACTTGGCTGAAGAAACCCTCCTCATATGGCCAGTCAATGTGAGCTGAAAAATGACACACATGATAAATAAAGATTATGTCCCTTTCCATTCCGAGGTTTAAAGATGCGAAACTGATTACTTACCTTTACAGTTATCTCTGCGGCTACACATATCACATGGTCAGAATCCAAATCAAGCAAGTGCATTTAAAATCATGCTGTTGTCGTTTATTTCAAACATGTTTTAGTTATTATGAAACTTTCTATATTTCAAAGAACTTGTTTAAACTTTTTTTATTTTACAACATATTTGAAACAATTTATTACAAGATATTATCAATCACTCTCATTGCTATGATTTTGTGGGAAAGTGTAGGCTTGTGTACCAGAGTTACAGAGTACCCAGAGGAAACCTTCTTGTCATCGCCTTGGTGCCCAAAAAACCAAACTGACAGGTCACGTCCAGGTCAGGTATCGGACCCGGGTCGCCTAGCTGAGAAAAGCATGCACTAACCATTGCCCTTACTGGACAATAAGTAAAATATTGTTACTGAATGTTACATAAAGCATAAAAACTATTTTTGTGGTTACAAAGCAAATTTATAATGTTAAAATTTCCCATAAAAAAAATCAAACATTTGCCAATGCAAGTGATGTATTTCATTTTAGTAGTGTAACCTAGCTAATGTTTAAAATGCATTGGTGACTGTCTGATTAAAAGCAACGATGCTTAAAAATGCTTTCTAGTTTGTAAAATACAATACTCATTGTTTCTTTCTTTCATCATTTCCTGCTTTTTTATCGCATACCATTTGATGAGGGTGTTGTAAATGTACATTCTGATTGGTTGACTTTCAATAGCTCCACCTAATGGTGACGTTCCAATACTTGACACAACCCAATCAGATCAGATTTAGAATTATCGATTATGATAAAAAAAGGTTGTAAGCTCTTGACACAGAAACAGTTAAAGCTGTCAATGGAAAATGGCGAGGCTCCCAGTTATAGGACAAGATAAGAGGGAAGCATGTTGCAACGGTCAGAATAAACACTTTTCATAAAGATTCAATATTATTCCATCAAGTCTACAATAATACAAAATAAGTCTAAAAAAAATCAAGATCAGAGCCTACATTGGTTAGAATCTATAAAAAACGTATATATATGGCTCTTGTTTAGGTCATATTCCTGACTTTTAGAGATAATATTATATTGTGTAAAACAAAACACTAACCCACAATCTCTGATCAGCAACTGACTGTATTGACTGACACACTCAACTGTTTGACACTTGACGTATCATGAGTTTATGACGGGTCATATTCAAGACTTAAGCCACACCCACATTAAGATATGTAAAAAGACCACATACCAATAGTTTAAGCCCGGAATTATAGATATTCTGGTTTTCCCAAGCTAATCCTCCAGTACAAACAAAATTATACCGTTTTAATGTTAACCCACGTAACTTCGGAAACAATAGAGTCATTGGTCTGTTACATGATTTTCAATAGCTCGAAATTCACCTTTTATTTGTACCAGCATGGGAAATCCCAGTTATGTGAATTCCGGGCTAGATATATTACCTCTCAAGTCTGCAATTGACCACAGCCAACAGGCATAACCGTTCATCACTCCAAAGACATGGCGCTCTCCTCCGAGTTTTATTCAAGACTGACTATATACCTTGTTATTATATAAAGAACCACTCACCCATAACCTCTGGGTGTCGATTGACCACAGTCTACACGCATTATCGTTTGACGCTCCGAGTATATAGTTCTCCTCCGGGTCATATTCGAGGCTAGTTATACCTGCGTTACTGCCAGTCAATATGCCTTTACATGTACACTGACCTGAAATATAACACCATTGAGCCAGTTTTATCAACAATCTGTAATAGTCCACTTAAATTATGCTTTTAATCTATATTAAAGTAACTTACATTCAGTATTTCTGTCATCATTTCATGTGGCTCCTAGCTTTACATATCTGTAGCTTTACATGTCCTTTAGTATTAGTTTCGTGTTTGATAATGTTATTATGTCCCTTCCATGTTCTTATAAAATTATAAGGTAATACATACAAAAGATATCTTTATTGTTAAAACTTATGAATCATTTTATATTTATTATAATCATATTGTTTTGACAATGTTTATTTGTATGTATATTTAATACCCTATTAAATTGCAATCTGGGAGTTGAGCTAGTGAAGGGTCCCAAATCCTTGTATCACCATCTCGCTCCAAAGGACCAAAAAGGTTTTAAATCTCGCATTGGTTTAGTTATTACAGGTTGTAATTGATATTAAAGGGGGGTTGTAGCGAATAAATTAAAGACTTAAAAGAGTTATATGTCTAGTTTTCCTTTTCCTAAAGAGATTAAAAACATACACTTCCGTCCACACCTCAAGCCCGAAGAGCCCCGGTTACAAATCTTATGACCAGAAAGATCAACAACATCTGGCTAGACTCATCAATTATCTTAAGACCTAAAGTTTAAACACCATCAGGCCTTACTTATTGTTCATATATGTTCATTGGCTTGTCCAGGGTTATCATGTGACTAGATAATCACACCAGTCAGGTTTAAAAGAAATAAATATTTGCATAGAGATGGTTTGGCATCATGTTATTATGTCACAGAAATAAAATATTCAATTTGCAATTTGGCCAGTCTCACCAGCATAGTAGTTCCATAGTTTGATCGTTCCATCAACGCCACCACTGCCTGTGGCAAACGTACTGCCTGTCGGACTCCACAATACAGCATTAACCTCACCATCATGGGCATCCTAGACAGAAAGGTCAAGTTAAGATTTATCATGACAAAAGTTACACACAAACTTTAATAACTATGGATGCAAACAAATACTCGAATATTCGATCAAACGTTTGGTATTCAAATGTCAAAATCGGTATTTGAATATTCAATGTTTCTAACCATCATGGGTGTCCTAGACAGAGATGGAAGAAGGAAAGGTCAAGTTAAGACTTATCATATTTGTTACACACAAACTTTAGTAACTACAGATGCAAATGAATACTTGAATATTCATTCGAATGTTTGGTATTCGAATGTCAAAATCAGTAATCTAATATTAGATGTTTTTTGGTTGAATAAATAGAAAATTAACCGGGTATGAGTAAGAATGCCCTGGCTATTACTAGAGCGAATGATAATAGTTTACTATGACTTCTAAAACTTTAACTAAAACTGACTTTAAATTCAGAGGGCGATATGATAAACATGTTGGGGCAAGGGTCCTGTTTCAGTAAGATATCTTAGTCGTATTAAACCTAACAATTCTTTGGACTTCCAGGGACACCCAAGAGAGCTTGGCAAAACCCTTAAAATTACAGGCAAAATATATGTAATAAATGTTCTTACAATTACTTTCAAATACTATTTTTCCCTTCAAATTGTGTTACGCCTGGCAATTTGTGATCATAACTTGCCTACGATCTTAATTGAAACTCAGGGCCCTTAAGCTCTCACCTTATGCACCAGTCAATTGTAACCACGGCCCCCCCAGGTCCGGGGGTATACCAGGGATAGCCGTGAAAATGGGCCGTGTTTTTACCTTTCAGGTGACCCCGCAGTGCCGGGTGAATGCGGTGGTTTTGTCTTTGCGCAAAATATAGTGGGGAATATAGTGGGGAATTTGCCTTACTTAGGCTCCCTGGGGTGTGGGGGCATTTCGCGGGGATTTGACCATCAGTTCATCCCCGCAGGGCGGAGATTTTACCCGGGGTTACCCGGGGTTGGCTCAACCGAAAGTACAAAGGCCCCCGCTATTCCCCGGACCTGGGGGCCGTGGTGACTGGTGCATTAGAGGTGGTTGAAGCCCCACTGCATTCTTAATATCTCTAAAATAGAACGATTGTTCTTCAGCATCTGAGTTTTAGCCTCAGAAAAGCGCTTTAATCAAACTAAAAAAACCTGTCTGGCAACTTTACTTCATTTGTTTTATTAAAATAACTGTCCTGTTCAAATAGATATAACACTGAACAAATTTCATCATGAATGCTCATCATGAAGGTAATTTACAATAACATGAAGATTTACAGTTTTGCCACTTAAGTCTGAACTGACTGTTCGTAATCATGGCCCTTGAATTGTACCCAGCAGTAAGCTTATAGCTACCTTCGCAACCAAGCTTAGTAGATAAGTATTTTCTTAATTCAGTGATATAAATAGTTATTCAATTCATTGTTATATGACTATACCCCCAGCAGAGCTATTGAAAGTGTCTTCTTACAGTTGTAAGCGGACCATGCACGAGAATTTCGAGTTATCCCACTAGCTGATACATTGCATTTAAAAAGGTCATGAAAATAATCTGGTCCCAATTTCTCGAAACTTCTTAAGCTTAACAGGCTTAAGTAGCTTATTTCAATTAGCCAAATACATACTGAAATTGAATCTTGATAAATGAAAAATGGTTTAATGTGATTTTTGTAATGATAATTCCTATCCAAGGTATAAAAACTCTTAAAAAGTTAATATTATAAACCAAAAATAGTAAGCTTAGCTTAATCCTGTTTTAAGGGACTTAAGAAGTTTCGAGATATTGGGCCCTGATGTTTATCATTCGGAAAAATAGTTCTATTTATCTATTTATAAATCTGTAATTATGCTCACTAAAATATGCCATACACTTATCATCGTATAAGTCAGATACAATATTAAACTCATTTTTTCTTCAAAAGATCAATTTGGTGTTCGTCCTAGCGAAACTGCTTCTTACGTCTGTAAGAGGACACTAACATATCATTCAAATATCTAGTGACAAGCACCAATTTCGTGTTCGTTCTAGCGAAACGGCTTTTTACGTAAGAAGACACTTTTGAAGAAAAACTCTTACTGTATTAATTACTTACACAAAATTGAATGGTGACAATTGCCAAGAAAAGAAGCTGGACATAGGTTAACAGTTTCTGTTTACTATGCATAAAAATATTTTTATTGGATGAAATGAAATTATTATTTATCTGAAGGCATTCTTGGTCAATACTGACTTTTGGATCTACATAGAAAGTGCAAGTCTTACCAGTTTACATTGAGCTTTTGTAGGTATGGTAGCACGAAGGCAGATCTGTGGAAACCTTCGTGATGTTCGATCGCCTCTGAAACACAATTATGGGTGAGTAATAAATGTAGTTCATTGTCAAACAAAATTTAATGAGTTACTGACCCAGTGTTGGTCTTTGTCTTAGACGCCAATGAGCTTTTCTTTAAATCTGCAAGATATTTACATTTTACAATACAGCCCTCTCTTTGTTAATGTCCAAACAAAGTCCAATGTAAAGTTCAGGTAAACCAAACAAATGACGACAATAAGGTCACCTTACTGGTTTGTAGTGTTGGGAATTGGTTCCAGTTTGACTATCGATAATCGGTTCCACTCAAGTAACCGATTTCTGATAGTACAATCGATTTTTAGCAATACCTTAATTGTAGTTTTAATCTTTAAATTATTTATTATGACAAGCTACAATCGATTGTTACCGATTTAAGTCCCAACCAGATCAATTTCAAATTAAAATTGATCATTGAAACATCGCTACAGATTTGACAACACCAATGACACAATGTTCAGGATCACAGCGGACCATGCTTTGTTCTCATGAATTCGAGAGATTGCAACCTCAGTTAGTTCGTATTTTGTATGTTTGGACATGTAAGCTTAACAAAACTACAGTTATTGACAAAGCATATGGTTTTTAATGCTCTGTTCATAGGTAAATAACCATACTTATACAAAATGCACTCTGCTTCAGGTCACTTGTCTAAGGGTGTTTTTTTGTCAGGCTAGGTCATAGAAATACATTTGAATAATGTACAATCATGTGCTATTTTTTTACTGACAAAATATAATCAAAATATTTATTTGTCAATTCCAAACTGTATGGTTGAATAACAACCAGCGTTACCTTAATCACATTTTAAACTCTTTAAAAGCAAGCAAGTTCTTTTTAAAGTCAATGTTTTTCTTTCAAATATTTTGAAGACGACATACTCTGAGACCATCACATTTGCTTGAGCTGCCTCGGCCAGTTCCTCTTGAAGACGTAACTGTCTTTCCCTGTGAAAAAAGAAAAGACAATTTTAGGCGCAGCAACATCAAGGGACTTCTTTTCTGAGAAGAAATTGCAGAAATAAGACATCAATTTAGGAAAAGAGGGCCATGATGGCCCTAAAACGCTCACCTAAGCAAAGGGCCACAACTCTGTGATAAAGCATTAATATAAATGTTGCAATTTAAACATATTTTTACTGATGACAATGCCTTGTTTTATATTTGTATAGAGTCATGTAAAGCAGCTACCTGTAAAGTTTCATTGAATTTGGCCTGGTAGATTCAAAGATTTATTAACGCAAAACAGGAAGTTGGCCATTTTGTTGTTGTTGTTGTTGATCAATCTCAATGCCTTGTTGTATTTTTGTAGAGGGTCATGCAATGAAGCTTTCTGTAAAGTTTCAGTGAATTTGGCCTGGTAGTTTCAGAGGAGATGTTTTTTAAAGCAAAACAGGAAGTTGACCAGATTGTTGTTGTTGTTGATCAATCGTGACCCCTTGTTGTTTTTTTGTAGAAGGTTACCTAAGGAAGCTTCCTGTAAAGTCTCACTGAATTTGGACTAGTAGTTTTAGAGGAGATCTTTTTTATATCAAAACAGGAATTTGGCCATTTTGTTGTTGTTGTTGTTGTTGTTGATCAATCGTGACCCCTTGTTGTATTTTTGTAGAGGGTCACCCAAGGAAGCTTCCTGTAAAGTTTCATTGAATTTGGACTGGTAGTTTTAGAGGAGATGTTTTTATAAAGCAAAACAGGAAGTCAGCCATTTTGTTGTTGATGTTGTTGTTGTTGTTGCTAATCAATCGTGACCCCTTGTTGTATTTTTGTAAAGGGTCACCCAAGGAAGCTTCCTGTAAAGTTTCATTGAATTTGGAGTGGTAGTTTCAGAGGAGGTGTTTTTTTAAATCAAAACAAGAAGTCAGCCATTTTGTTGTTGTTGCTGTTGTTGTATTTGTAGATCAATCACGACCCCTTGTTGTATTTTCGTAGATGGTCACCCAAGGAAGCTTCCTGTAAAGTTTCATTGAATCTGGACTGGTAGTTTCAGAGGAGATGTTTTTTAAAGCAAAACAGGATGTCGGCCATTTTGTTGTTGTTGTTGCAAATCAATCGTGACCCCTTGTTGTATTTTTGTAGAGGGTCACCCAAGGAAGCTTCCTGTGAAGTTTCATTGAATTTGGCCAGGTAGTTTCAAAGGAGATGTTTTTTAAGCAATTGTTGACGGACGGACTGACAGACGGACGATGGACAAAGACCGATCACAAAAGCTCACCTAGAGCACTTCTATAACTTTTGTTTGCAATCAACCAGTACACACTCTATAAAGTTGGCAAGTTCCCGATTTAAAATGTCAGCCTGTTCCATTTGTTGTTGCACCAATCGCGCTGTTAGTTCATCCTTGTCTCTCTGGAGCTTGCAATGTTTCTCCGTGAGATCTTCAAACAACACTTGTAGGGCCTGGTGCTCATCTTTAACGGTCTGAAATGATAACTCATTACTTAAGTTAGGGAATCAAGTGGACCTCAAGGGATGCGAATGCCATTTGTAGTGCCTGGCGTTCATCTTTATGGGTCCAAAATAATAACTCATTACTCAAGTTAGGGAGTCAAGTGGACTCAAAGGACGTAAACACCATTTGTAGCATCTAGTGTTCATCATTAGGGGTCTGAATTTCTGAAATGATAACTCATTACTCAAGTAAGGGAGTCAAGTGGATTAGTAGTATGGTGTCTGCCTCTAACCCAAGAATGTTGTCTGCTACTAACCCCAAGAGTGTTGTCTGCCCCTCACCCAAAAAGTCATGGGTTTGAACATTCTCATAGCATCCAAAAATAGACATCTGACTGGTTTCTACCTAAAAAATTGACTGGAGTGTGATTCTATAAGCTTAAATCACAACCAAGATTAAGAAACTAGTTTAAACAAAAATTAGGGGGTAAAAAGTTTTATCTTATGTCATGAACCCTAGGAGAATTTTTTGTACCTAAGAGACAGGTCTGTTTCACCTGCTTAACGCAGGCCAAAAAAAATCCCAAATGGTATAGGCAAAGCCACCTTGGAATTTAACTGAAAAAGCCCTAGGAGTGTTTTTTAACAATAGGTATTAAATCGGAATAAAATACCCCTCCACTCATCTTAACAGTTACTGTAATAATAATTTCTAAGATTTTTTTAAAAAGTAGATAGTGTGTCAACTGCAGTAAACTGTCTTTCATTTAGAAAGAAGCAATTAAAAAATAGACAGATCAGAAAATTCATTTTCGACTTAACCATTATCAGCTCATCATCACATTACACAAATAAAAAAGAGAGCCATGAATTTCCCATATCACTCTACTGATTGGACAAAGGGTTCTAATGTTATTGATCGAACAACAAACTTGACGCATCCCACCCACATGCCGCTGGTTTTAAACAGATTTATAAAAAACATTAAAAATATGTATTTGTTTCAAATGTTACCACGGCCATAACTCTTTCAATATTTAAGTTGGAGTAATAAAACTTGTCACAATTGAGCACTTAATATCTTTAATGATTGTAAAACAATTAAGTAAACATGTTAATGAATTTTTACAGAAAGGGATGAAATGACATCTTGTAATGATCAAATTACAGAAAGGGATGAAATGACATCTTGTAATGATCAAATGCAAACAAATGTGACTATTTGGGAATTGGAAGAAATGAAAAATATTAATATTCATTCCATTCTCTCTAATAATCTGAAAGTCATCGTTTCTGAAAGTAGGCAGAGTTTTTTTATCAACATTATAAGAAGATAAGCCTATTAAATTGTTTCTCATATATATATATATCTTTTTCTATGAAATATTTTTCTATGCAAGAGAATCATATCTGTATATGACATACACTCATCAGTGAATACAGTGTCTCATAAATATAAGTGACTTAAAAAGTGTAAATAAAACACTTTTGGATGTTGCAAAAGGTCAAAAAAATGAAATGGTACCCGCGCCAAAGCACTAAATGGCGATGATGAAAATCCCCTGGTTTGTGACTCAAATCCCCTCGAATTCTGAACAAAATCCCCTGATGAGCCTTTCAAAAATATAGCATGTATGTTATTTACTCAATTAATTCAAAACAATATCATTTTAGTTTGACATTTAAAAACGATCAAGACAATATAAATAAACCTGATTAGTCTCCTTCAATTCTCCGATGGTTCTCTCCAAATGTTTTATCTCTGCTTGTAGACTGTTCTCTACAGCCAAAGCATCCATCAGCCTAAAATCCACCAATCAATGATGATACATGTATAGTAGATTGAACAACATCTTTATTATGATCATTGTTTTCAAATTCATAACTGAAATCTTTTTATAGAAAGTACAGGAGGAAAAACACACATTTTACAAAATTATTTTAAATATGATATTGAATTTTTCATAAATTATACATGTAAAACATTTGTTTATATAGAACAGATATTTTTTCATACTAATTTGTTTGTTATATGCAATGCTGTCATCTATTCTACTCAACTATTAATCCCCACCTTCAAAACCAATGTCTTTCAAATCAGACTTGAAAACTGGAAATGTGTGTGTAAAGTAAAACACATATACAGTGAAAACTCACTAAACCGGACAAGGTCCGGACTGGGCAAAATTTCCTGTTTAGTGAGGATTCCGGTTTAGTGAGGATTTGATATACGGAGTAAGTTTACTCAAAATATTAACTGAGTTAACCTTTAAAGGGAAATTGGAATAAAATAAAAACACATAAAGATAACATTTATTTTACATCAACGATGGTTCAAGTAACTTGAAATAATGCATAGAGTATACATGTATATTCATTTATATATCAATGTACATTACAGATACAGTTTTAGACGGAGGTTGAGACATGATTAAAGCACATGCAAAAGTGATAAACATAATTCTGCGTATTTATTATCATCTTTTTTCCGAGTCTAAAAAAATAAAACAACTCGCGTAATTTAATGCTGGTTAAGTATGTTTGATAGTTTAATTAACGCACCGCTCTTATTTGATTCACTCATAGATGTCTTTAGATAAAACAACGCTCCAAAATGATCAATTAATAACCGTTTCTAGTTCTTTATTTTCTGCAACAAACAAATTAATGTTTCAATCAATTTTCTTTTCACAAGTTTGATTAACGTTTGATTATCGCGCGGCAGTCAATCCACAGCGCAATCATCATTATCGATTATCGAGTTATCACAACATCAAAGGTGCAATATTTAACGACGCACAGGCTGTCAAAACAAAGTGACAAAGTGACACGCGATTCGCGAATTCCTAATACACAAACTCATTTTGACATGTTTGAACAAATATATGTCCGGTTTTGCGAGGTAAAATTACGTTGACAACTAACAAATTTTCTCGATTTTTTGTCCGGTATCCGGAATTCCGAGGTTCCGGTATTGTGGGGATTATTTTACATTGAAAATAGAAGGGGAAAATCGGGACTCTGAAAAAAGTCCGGTATCCCGAGGATTCCGGTTTTGTGGAGATCCGGTTTAGTGAGCTTCCACTGTACTAGAATTCTGTGGATCAGAGTAATGTACTGTCAAAAGCACCTACCATTTTCACCTTGTCCTTTGACCTTCAAGCCCAAAAGTCATTAGAGGTTGGGTTGTCCCCTTTACCAATACCAAGTGTACACAAAGTTCAAAGACTTCAAAAGTCATTCAAAAGTTATTGTTCGAAAACAAAATTGTGACAGATACACATAAAACACAGGACAAAATAATCCTATACTTTCCTGGTGACATACATGAAATAAAACAAATCTTACTTGCTGTCTTTTGCTTGAAGTTGTTTTTCCTTTTCTTTCATGGCAGCAGTTAGGTCTATGATTTGTTGGGCATTCTGAAAAGATTTATTTTTCATGGAAACATAACCTTATATTTAAAGTTGTAATGACTAACATAGGCAAGTTTGCTCAGAAACTTAATACCTCATATCTTCCAAGATCAAACAGCAAGTACATGTATATCTTCAGTATTTCCATCCAATGAAATAATTTCCCATACATGTGAAAGCAAACTACAGTACTTAAGACTAATCTTTACTGCTCTAAACTTTACTTAAACTACCAGCTCCTCTCTCCAATTTTGCACTGTACTGGGTCCAGTGAATGCGCTTACCGCAATAGAGCCACTTATAGCTCAAAAACACTCTAGGCTTATCTTCCCCAATTTTGGCTTAACTATATAAGACTTTCCTCAACTACTTTTTGCTTAAAAACTGAGCACATGCTTTAACCAACCTTTATTGTGCTTAAGTTCCCAAGATTTTGCTTAAATACCTTAAGTTTTTTTTACCAAAAAAATGAGATTTAATTCAAAGATTTGACTTAACAACCTCCCCTCTCCGCCTATGCATCTCTGTCAGCTCCTCACTGAGTTTCCAGAGTCTCTGCTCCAGGAGCGCCACTTTGACATTGCCACCAGGACTTCCTCCTTCTCCACTGCAAGATATATAACAAGAAAACTGTATGGGGGTATAACACTGGTCTGTTTATCTCTGTACATCTTAAGGGAGGTATATAGAATTGCCCACTGTAATGCTTTGCTAAAATACATCTTTAGGAAGGTATAAACAATATAGCATTTCTTCCTGTAATGCTATATGCTAAGATACATCTACAGGAAGGAATGAAGGAATATAGTTATGCTTTAATATTTAGATGTAATGCTAAAACACATCTAAAGGAAGATGAACAGCATTGCTTATTGTAATGCTGTGCAAAAATACATCCAAAGGAAGATATATAGCATTGCCTACAGTAATGCAATGCTTAAATATGTGTATAGCAATGAATGTTACTAAGCATTGCTCACTGTAATGCTTTGCTAAAAAGAACAAATGAAAAGGGCCAAATTTGGGCTGTTTTTCTAGGTAAAAAACACTGAATATATCTGAAATAGTTCTCATATGACAGATGGTTTTGTTTCTTTTTCTGAATAATAAAAAATCCTGCATTAACAGTGTTTACAATATTAAAAAAAATATACCAAAAGAAAATATATCATTATCAAATAAATGCAAATAATACTAAATTACAACGAAGAAAGGAAATAAAATAATACTTGTTCTAACATAATTATAACACACCACCAGTAGAATAGCGATACCCCCAGTAATCCTTCGCAAGAATATGGATTGTGCTGTTCCAAATAAGAGCAATTGTCGGGAAGGTAAGCACAGCGTAATTGGTTACCATTAGTTAAGTGCACTCTCTATATATATATATATCTATAAACAGCTCATTTATACAAGAGCCAGTATAATCTTTTTTTGTGCGTTAATCTTTATGATGAAACGAAAGGGCTGTAACACTCTTACCCACTGTCCGCTCGAATCTGTAAGCTTAGATTGTCTGCCTTGAGTCTCTCCGTCTCAACAGTGAGCTGCATATTCCTGGTCTTGAGAGAAGCCACTTGCTCAAACAATTTATTTTCTGTGGTAAAGATAATCAAATACAATCATGAACTATCATGATTCTACAACATGTTTACTGTCACTTGTCCACTACATAACTGTTTCAAGTATAAATAAGTATGTTTAATACAGTGTGTGTATACCATGTGATAAATTGCGTCATAAATGCTACTTCGGAAAGCATTATTTTGCTTCGAATGAAGACTTAAAACAATGATAACTTTCCTATTTCTTCACCATTTAAAATGAAACCTAGCGCAGTCTACGCCGCTTACAGAGCCCAGCCTTTGGCCTTTTACCAAAGTTTGATTGAGAGTGTAGTTTCTTAAAACATTTCGACAAACCTTTTCGCAATTCGGCCGTCTGACGGAGCACTGTCAAAACATTATTTTGGAAACAGGTTTGTCGAAGTATTTGATGAAACTTATCACCTTATCAAACTCCGGTAATAAAATGAAGGCGTGGCTCTTTACACGGCTTATACTGCCCTTTGTTTCATTCAAAAAGGTTTACTTAAAGAAAAGTTATCTTTGGTTTAAGTCTTCATTTGGAGCAAAATATTGCCTTCTGACTTAGCATATATGACGCAATTTATCACGTGGTATACCCACACTGTAATATGTTACTTATGTTTTCATAATATGTTTCTTCAACAGTCCCAAATTTGTTCAAAAAATTGTTTATTCTTTGTTGTGTTCATTGACAACTGATGGGATTTATACTTACGTGATTCAATTAAATCTGCAAATTCATGTCGCTCTTTTTTATTGCGTAACTTCAAACTCTGTGATATACTTTTTTTCCAATCTGTGGACTTCACCATTTTGGAATCTGACATTTAGCTGCAATGTGTAGGACTGAAAAGTAAGAATTTGGAGTCAAGTACAAACAAATCAGGTTTGATTTCATGCATATGGGTGAAACAGTCGAAAATATAGGTTTACAAGTTTATTCATCTAAACTCATGCAAAGAAAACATGACAAAAAGAGCAACGGTGAATGATGACTCTAGGCCAAAAAAAAAAAATATGTGTGTTTCAGGTTACATGATAAAAAAAAATAGGGACGGTAGGCAGGCTTCTTTTTTTTTTCTTTTTTTTTATACCGTCACATATTTGGTATCTTTGACAACTACTATATGATGCCATTAAAGATGCCATTTTTCGATGTTTTGAATATTTTATAACATTATAATAATTTAATTGGTGCACTTTCAGGACCATACATGTACAATATTTAAATGAAGACCCATACAACCAATTACAGCAAACCAAAGGAAACAAGATGCTGCACATGTTTATGTTTGTCAGTTTCTGTTAGGACGTCTGTGGAAACACCAAATTAGTACTATTATCCTGTCATTTTTCTTGCTAAAAGATCAATATTAAAAACAAACAACTTGTATTTTTATTTCTTTGTTTCTTTATTACTATCAATAAACCAACACTGTGAAATCAGAAAGGCTTATTTTATCCATTAACCCTTGACTCCATGTATGCTACATTTAAAAAAAAAAATGCATTGTATTCTAATTTTGATCACTCTTGCAAATATTATCGAAAACTGAGCATTTGCTCCTGAGGAGCAAATGCTCCATTTCCCATATTATTAAATACAAAACATTCATAATAATTAATTGGAATTTTATGGGAAAAAATAAAATGCCAATTATGAATGTTTTGTATTGTGTTTTTAATGTTAAATATTATTATTAAAGGATTAAATGTAGAGTCAGTAAAATATACATTTAGCTTTCATGCAGCTTTGTCAAAGATATATAGCCCTAACTCCAGTTACTTGATAAGGCTGTGCACAGTATTTCACACTTCACAATTCCAACACAAGTATATGTTATTAATTCAAACAAAAAGGGTATGTGTTGCTTTCATACATTTAAAAAACAATGCAGCTTTCTGCAAAACAGTTAACTCCGCTTATAACCTCGCCAAATCTGCCCTATTTGGTGGCTTTGGTTTACACTTCTTAAGCATCGAATGCCCTCGTAATAGGGACATTTCTTTATGTTGAGTGACAGAATAGCAGACGCCATTATCTGCAGTGTACGAATTTCGGATTTGATTCCACTAGCCCATTCGGGCTACCAGATAGGAAATTTTACTAGCCCAAAACCAATTTCACTAGCCCAAACTTAAATATTATAAAGTATCACTTGTTCATAATAATTTTTGGAAGTTTAAATACGATTCCACAACGATTTTGATCATCTAATCAAGCACATTCATACAGTTTCAATAAATGTTCCCCAATCTGAACAATGCGTCAATAATAAATTATAGTCATACATATATTAGTGTCGTCATCCAAAGTTCAGTAACTAATAAAGTTTTCAAAAAGGTGATAAAAAGAGAAAAATATTTTCTGAACATATCATTTATTAGTTTCTGAACATATCATTTATTAAATGGAAAAAATTATGCATGTACTGTAAGTTCCGTTATCCAATGCATCCTTGTCAAATCCGATATCCACCAGCAATTGTGCAATGACATTTTTCTCTTTTCAACTTTCAGTTTCACTTTGAAGTTTCGGAAGAAACAACAAAAATATATCGATGTTTATATTGCCAATATTTCTATAATTGTTCTTTAAAATAAATGGCAAAGCAATTCAAAGGTATAAAATAGAACCTTACTGTACTGTACACTGACAACGAGTACTTTATCCGACAGTTTTCCTTTCACTTTGATTAAATTTGTCAGAAGTAAACGGGCACCTGTTTTCTGTGCATTTAAGACGATGCTTATAGAATGGTTATTTTGTGTTCGCATTAAAAACTTAAATATCTTTCTTTTTATTTCAGCAAATAAATAAAATATATTTAAACGAAATAAATAAAATATCAATGTTGATATTGCTATTTTAGCATTGTTGATTTGCATTGTCATCAAAGTTGTCGAAACTGCCGATGTTATCCGTTAATTTACATAATGGGCGGAGTTATTGACGTCATAGAGTTTGACTGCGGCTATAAATAGACACACTTACTGGTTAGAAACTGATCGATAATAACTTGTCACTTCAGGCGTTAATTAATTTTGACATGTGTTTATTATATTCATTGATTAAATAAACAAACATTCAGCACATGGCTTGAGCCCTGAATCGCAGAGCAATAAGCTTTTTGATCATCGTAAATTTCGGCGAATCAGACTTCGCCGTTGTCAAGGCGACTTAGTCGTTCCAGTCGCCCTGAAGAACGCGTTCTTAAATAATAAGGTTTTGCGTATTAAAAATATGATGTGTTACGCGTTTAATTGGTATGTGTTTTTTTTTTTAAATCACATTAGGAAAAAAACGGTAGCCCGGTCGGGCTAGTTTCTGTGGAAAATTTGGTAGCCTCGGGCTATCGGGCTACCGCGAATTTCGAACACTGTATCTGTCGCCTGCTTACTCCTACTCAGTGCGCTCAGACGCTCTATCGATTTTTCCGGGATGAATAAAATACACGTTTAAAGCGTCTGACGACATTGAGGAATATTTGGGTAGGATAAAAAAATTACGGTCGGCGAGCGCGGAACAGACACGGCCGGGTAACCGGAAACACACAATTTTTTTTTTTTACGCCCTAGCTTAGGAAGAACTACTTTTTACAAAAAAATTGTGAACTTGCAGGTTTACCTTTAAAAAAATTGTCTGCAAACTCTGATTTAGTGTGTTTTGGTGCTAAAGACATTTTGATTAAAACATTCTAATATTTACACATTATTGAACCTAACTTCCCTACAACATTCACAGAATGATGTCTTTATTTATGGATTGATAGATAGTTTTTCCTGGCACGCGCCCCCTCTAAAATCATCCATGTTTTTTGGTTCTGAGGGAGGCCAGGCACAAGCGCCCCTAAGTTACGCCCCCTCTAACATTGATTCCTGGATCCGCCCCTGTACTTTATCTTTCCGTACTGAGTTAAGTGATTTGTGAACTTTGCATTTTGATGTCAATGATGAGCACTGATTATTTTCACTAAAATTCAGCACTTTTTCTTAGTCAATGTTTCTCATTTTACTGTACTGTCGATGTGGATGCTATGAAGAATATAAGGTGTTTTTGTTATATTCCTGATCATAAGCTTTCGGATTTGTTTGAATGATTTAATTTATTCCTAGTTTATATGAATAAACATCGTTTGTTAAAGAAATTTAGCCTGAAATCGTATCATGTGTAGACAAAAAATCCAAATAATTAGTGGTAAGGTTTATGACAAGGGAAATAACTTTTATTATGATTAAATAATAAGTTTAGGACACATACAACCATAACTCAACTGACTTTTATCTCTGTTATCCAAAATTTGTTTCAGAAATACGTTTTATTAACTAAATTATAATAATAATAATAATAATAATTAAAATAAAATGTAATTAAATTAAAGCTGAATACTGCCGTTACAAAGTCCCCAAAGACAGTGTTCTGTGACCTACCTTTTTTCTAATTTTCATTTCGTGGATAATTAGTCCAACAACGAAATAATCAGTAATTATGCAATATAAAAATGTACTTACCTTATACTAGTAACAATAAAGAAGAAACGTGAAGAAACAAGACATTCCAAGATCGAATTAAATAATAAATAATTCAGAAATAACTTCCTTATTTCTTTGAACGCGAGAAAGCGTAAAAAGATATCGGGAAGTAATTTCTGTGCATTTTCGCGAGTATGGTAACAATATTTATTCGCACATTAACGGATAAAATAACAGGAAGTTTACTGAGTATGGCTTGTTTCTTTTCCGTTCTTCTTTATATCAACCGTGTATTATAGGTACACACTTTTATAATGCATAATGTAAGGGTGAAATGCCGAAAACTGTCCATTACATGTATGTCGAACGAATGAAGTTTATTTCATAATACATGTACATTAGACAATACATGTATGTCCATGAGTATACACATTATAAAAGGAACATTGTTATACAAATAAGTCATAGGTCGTTAGTCATGATGTATTAACAGCGAAAAGAGGATATGCATGTTTTCTACTTATATATGAAAAGTTTTTCGTAATTCAAACGCTTTATACACATACATCGCCAAATGAATGAATTAATGTGTGGTTATAGTCGGTATGTAAGACTCCCGGCGAAGCATTGGCTCCCCTTCCCGACTAATTATGAATAAATGAAGTATTTAATCATGGCGTAGCCGTAGTCGGTGTGTAAGACACCCGGCAATACATTAGTTCCCCTTCCGGGCTAATGAATGATTTATTTCGTAGTTGAGGGTCGGTGTGTAATTCACCCGGTGAGCATACATGTAAGCTCCCATTCCAGGCTAATGAATGAATTAATTAATGTGTAGTTGTTGTCGGTGTGTAACACACCCGGCGAAGCATTAGCTCCCCTTCCCGACTAATGAATAAACGAATTAATTAATGCGCATTTGAAGTCGGTGTGTAACACACCCGGCGAAGCATTAGCTCCCCTTCCCGACTAATGAATAAACGAATTGATTAATGCGCATTTGAAGTCGGTGTGTAACACACCCGGCGAAGAATTAGCTCCCCTTCCCGACTAATGAATAAACGAATTAATTAATGCGCATTTGAAGTCGGTGTGTAACACACCCGGCGAAGAATTAGCTCCCCTTTCCGACCAATGAATGAACGAATTAATTAATGCGCATTTGAAGTCGCATTCGGAACTCCTCGGCCATTTTATCGAAAACAACCTCGGATGTATGCAGGTACATCAGTTGAAGTAGTTCGTAAAATTTTGAATTATATCATTAATTAAATGTAGTGTTTCAGAGTTGTATTTATTGATCTAAGTTTAAATTGATTGCCATTGAATTGAATTATTGCAAACATAATTAAGAATTCCTAGAGTTAAGTCACAAAGTTTAACTGCTAAATAAAATTACTACACGATCTACTTGCAGCGGACTTAAACGTACCACTTTTTGAGTATGTAAACCGTCCAAATACATCCGAGGTTGTTTTTGAAAAAAATGGCCGAGGAGTTCCGAATGTTGAAGTCGGTGTGTAACACACCCGGCGAAGAATTAGCTCCCCTTTCCGGCTTATGATTTAATGTGTAGCTGTAGTCGGTGTGTAAGACACCCGGCGAAGCATTAGCTCCCATTCCCGGCTAATAAATGAACGAATTAATTAATGCGTAGTTGAAGTCGGTGTGTAAGGCATCCGGTAAACATACGCTCCACTTCACGACTAATGAATTAATGTGTGGTTGTAGTCGGGTTGTAAGTCTCCTGGTGAAGAATACCAGTACCACCCCTTGCCGACAACACCCTATACGTCTGGTCGAGACCTTTTCCTTTGATGAGGTTTCCATCCACCTGTTACAGTAGGTGTGCGGGTTGTTGATCTCGTTCCAGCTACAGAGATAACGTAGTTGCTTAAATTTCTTCCACAGTCGGTATGATTTCCATTGTGTTGGTTGTTTCCGAATGCTGTTTACACATTAACCATTGTTATTCCTCCCGTGACAAGGAAGTTATTTTGCAATTGTTTGAATGGTTCCATTGGTGTGTTTCCAGCTTCTTGGTGAATAAAGACAGGAACTTTCGTTCGCCTACTTCGTTGTCTCTTGCAGCAATTGACGCTGAGAGGCGCTGGTTTCAGCCACAAATGCATCATGATTTGTTGAATTTAGAAGGCCTTCGATTGACTCTGTAATCTCGTTTTTTTCTTTGATACCCGTGATATTTTCCATACATCTGGATGTATTCTTTCAGATGATTTGCACACAATTCATGAGTCGCTCCGGGCAGACATAAAACATTATTCAAATACTAGTATATATTTAAACACAAGTTCCACACATGTATCGATCGTAAGATTATTGGTTTCACCATCTGTCCGCTCACCGGACATGACATCAGGGGCAGTGATTACGAACAGTCTCAAGTCTGAGTTCAGACTCAAGACTCAATATGTCAAAACTTAATTTCATTCTACATTTCCTTCTAGCAAAGCATTTATGGTGAATTTTTCTGAAATTAATTACTATATGAGTTTTGTTCTATTATTTACGTAAATGTTTGTAAAAGGAATGAAATAAATAAGATATTTTGTTCCTTCAAAAAAAAGTTCTCTGAATCGGAGTCTAGACTTGGACTTGAGACTGTTCGTAATCAATGTTCCAGGAAGGACGAGTATGCTAAAGTTGACGAGTTTGCATGTATAATCAATGGGTGCTCCTGCTTTTCATTTTGTAATATGCATGTATTTGTAGACTGTACGTGTCACGTATAGTTCGCCTAGACTGTCAGTTTTGTCCCTGCCCAAAACACATTTATTATCAATTCAGCAAAATCACTTGATGTCTTGGATGTGTTGGTCATTGTTCAGAGTAGCGAGTGGTTGTTTTAAACATTTTCTACTTTTATCATTTGGTAAGCTACGTTTCCAGTGGTTTTATTAGTGTCTGTTTTATTGCGTTGTATTTGAGAATTTTAACTTTGTATTTTTTCATTTCGTTGTCTTCCGTAATCACTTTTGGGATCAACGTTAAGTTCTCTTTCCACTTATTTAACTGTTCGATGTATTACCATGGTTTTCATTTGATGTGTTTCTGATGGCCTATTCCTTACAAAATTCACATTATAGTCTGATTTTTTTACCGATTGGTGATATTTTCTCTTTAAATTCCTCTGTATTCAACAATATCTGCATTGTGTCGTATTCAAAGAAAAACCATCAGTCATTTCAATCCACGTAGTTATCCTTCTAAAATGGTTTGGTCCGGCAGGAGAGGGTTGTAATGTCTGAAAGACATTTGTGTACATGTAGAAGAGAGGATTCATAAGCGGTTGAGAGTAGAGTCGAAATTACTCTCTTTTTTGTTCACTTGTCTGACCGTGTGGTATTAGCCATTGTGTTCGAAAGTAGTTAAGAGTTTTTTGTCCCTTTGTATGTAAGTCTAACAAATTGACACCCCCTTATGCCAAGCTTTGTAATCATGACAGTAATCCGAGCGATTGCCATTCCCGCGTTTATTTAAATTGGACTCATTAATTATATTCATATTTTACTCATGGATCATTAAAGCAGTACATGCATGTATCATCAAAGAACAAACTGCGTCAGGAGCAAACTTCTTAAACTTGATTTCCCTGCTCTATTCTCAAGTTCGGTAATGATAGAGGTTTTGTACACTTGTTAATTTTGCCCTACAGTACTGTTAAGACCAAACTTTACACTTTGTGCACTTGGAGTGCACTATTAGTGAACGAGATGTGCACTATTGATAAACTAACGTAGTCTAACGTATTCTATAGTTTATTAGATAAGCCAGTATTGATTTTTTCTGGTCCACTCAGATTGACCTTACTGTATTGATTTAAATTCACTGATGAGATCATTTCCTCTACCAGTTCATTGTTTAACTTGTGATAAAATATTTTAGTATACTGTATTTATTGATGACTTAATGATGTAATTCATTTTATGGGCCAGTTACTAAAGACAAGGGGACCCGTCATTTACTTCTCATATTTGTCAATTTTTAATTCTAATGTAGATGAAATAAGAAAGAACAAATTGTGTCAGGAGCAAACTTCTTAAACTTGATTTCCCTGCTCTATTCATAAGTTCGGTAATGATACAGGTTTTGTAGACTTCTTAATTTTGCCCTACATGTACGTCATATGCATACGCTATCGTAGCTGTTCGGTCATCTCCGACAAACTATGGATATTTCGTTGGCTAATAGAGGAAAAATATAAGAGTGTGTTCTGAATCACTCCTTCCTTTGACATGTTTGTCAAAAGCTAATCATAACTTATGTTTACTGTTGTTCCATAACCGACTTTTAAGAAATATTGAATTATGAATAATTCACATGTATACGTCTAACCATTACCGATCAATAACAAAGCACCTATTTGTAGCTACAAATCAAGTATTCTGAAATACATCAGCATGTTCATTCTGGAAGATAGCACAAACTGTGACAACACTCTTGACACGATTGAAACTGTTTATTGAAAGTTAAGATACGTCACCAAGTACAGGCGTAAAGGGTATTCTTTTTCAATATAAATCTGGCATACATACATGATAAGTTTTGTCCGTGATTGCCATTAAGATTTTCTTTCATGCCATCAGCAAATTACATAAGATGAATTTTTACTCATAATTTCTCCACCTATATATAAACCTGCCCAAAATGCAAACGCTATTTTTCAGGTGGGAACAAGTTAAACAAGAACAGCGTAATGACAGGGGATGGAACACAGAATATAGCAGTAGTTTCTAAAAATAGTGGTATGTAGCCTACGTGTTCCAATTATGCGAATTTTCTTTAGGAGATGTATCTCTTCTGATTCCGCATAAGAATGTCTGAAAATATCTTAAAAGTTAAACTTATATAACAAAATAGTAACTGAAAACGATATATTTCTTTTGCTAAATTTTGTGATACGAATATGCGGCTAAATGTCAAATTGCAAAATGGCGAAGTCGACTGATTGGAAGAAAAATATATCACAGAGTTTGAAATTACGAAATAAAAAAGAGCGACATGAATTCGCAGATTTAATTGAATCACGTAAGTATAAATCCCACCAATTGTCAATGAGTGCAACAACGTACAAACGAAAAAAAATCAACTTGTCATACAATTTCGTGACTGTCAAAGAACAACCCCTATCTTTTCAATTCGCAAATTGTCATTGTTTCATATATCTTTAAACAGATTAAAATCAGTTGAACAATATCAGTCAGAAGCAATTTTCAGTCTGCACATTATATTTATGGCCATATGCTTATTCAAACTCTTAATTGCCTTTAAAATATATGTGCCTGCCTGTCTGTTTCCCACAACTAGTGCTTTGTAACCACATAATTCATTAACACCCTCAAAAATGTTACTATGTTGTACCTAATGAACATTTATTGAAAAGGTATAGACCATCTATATTCTTGCATTATGTTTATGCTTTAAAGAGACTCACTCATGTTGTTTCCTGGTTGGGCATCGGAAAACATTTATTTTATTTTACTCTACTGGTATGATATCAAATTGCAGAAAAATACATTTATAGTATTAAAAAGTATTTTGGTGTCAGTCAAGTGCAATTGTGAAATTTGAGCAAATGTCAACTTTTGCTGAAGGAATCCAGCTTTTTGTTTTTAGTTTTTAATCTTTAATTTGGGGTCGGTATAAAACGCAGGGATTTACGCAGCCAATATAAACATATAGGGAAAACGCAGCAGTAGCGCAGCCAATATAGCCATATAGGGAAAAGGTGTTAATGGTCCTGTTACAGGGTACAAGTGTCATTGATTAAACAAACAAACTTTGAATTCATTTATTTAGTGTCATTCTTAAAAAAAATAACATATTGACAGAGATATTTGAGAAATGTACATTATTTATTGAACAAATATAAACAAATGACGGAGGGATTTATGAAGAACGAGCATGTAATAACATAACAGTATGAACAAAGTATGATCAAAATACACTACATTTCAATATTTCAAGAGTGTCATTTGACATATATTTCATAAACAGATGCATAATCGATATGAAAATAAAACGTATTGGAAAATATGATACATAAAAAAACTTTTTTATATGAAAGGCGTTGTACACATGGCGCAATTACGAAATCATTTTGGATGAAGAAATATCTCGGGAATTATAATGTACGGTATAAATGTTATTGAAATAACAAATAAAGTACCTTATATTTAATAATGCTTTATTGGACTCATTTCTGTTAAATTTATTTACAAAGACCACACATATACTCGGCATTTGCTAGCGAAACGTCAAATGGCGCATTTACACAATATTTGTGGTACCATTTGTTGCAGTCGTCGCATTGAACCATATCATCAAAACATTCTGAAGAGCATTTTCAAAACCATGAGCAAGTAGCATTAAGGAACAAATGATCTCATTCAAACTTCAACCTTTCTTTAGAATAGCAAAAGTGGTCACCATTGTGTAGCACTGTATGTATGTGTCCTAAATATGAAATAATATCATTTTGCCAGGCTGTTTTTGGGAAAATAGTTTAATGTGTATAATGAGACAAATAACAATACACAAATTAGGATGTATAATGGTGATAAAATATCTTTTAATCCACCCCACCAATGATGAAATGATGCGCATTGTTTTGCACTCTTGTATAGAGACAGTGATCTTTTGCCTTGATTCATCTGTTTTATATGTCCTCTGTAGTGGAGAATATAATGGCAAGGGTTTCCTTCAAACAGTGTTCTCAATAAGAACCGGCTGCCGGCCAAAATGGAGGGTTCAAATGACAATTGGGCCGGTTCAAATTTGGAAAACTAAATGTATTTTAAATAGAATAAGTAGTAGCTGGTCAGTTACTTTACTATTTGAGATGGTTCAACCGAAACTTATAGAGAACCCTGTACAAATAACAAAGGTTTGCCACTGATAACCAAATATATTATGGAGGATGCTAGGATCAGGAATACGAAAGTGAAAAATACTGACAAATGACAATATACATGTTAAGGCATCATGATAATCTATTAAATGCATGACTGTGTTTGTTTATGTTGACCACAGAAAATAAGTTGTTTGAGCAAGTGGCCTCTCTCAAGACCAGGAATATGCAGCTCACCATTGAGACAGAGAGACTCAAGTCAGACAATCTCAGCTTGCAGATACGAGCAGACAGTGGGTAAGAGTACTATTACAAATGCATTCGGTATTTTATTCTTCCTGAAATTGGGCCGAAATTGGGCCCCATTCTCAACCCCAGAAAGTCTAAAATTCACATTTTTGAAAAATGTTATATTTTACATCTTTTCTGCCATTGTTCCATCAATGGCTTGTTATAAATATCTTCCTTTTACATGTATTTTAGTATCTGTACATAGAATTAATGCGAGTAATGCTATACAAGGACATTTTAGATGAATTGTCCAAATTGTTTGTTACTGAGAATTTTTCGCCAGAGTTGAATAAAACACGCTTTTTTCCCCCCACAAAATGGGCAAGGGTGTCTCCCCCATAACTGGTAAAAAAAGTTCCTAGAATCATTTTGAGTTATGCTATATACCTTCCTTAAGATCTATTTCACATTACTTTAAATGTATATTTGCATTACATTACAGTGAGCAATGCGATGAACATTCCTTTAAATGTAGTTTGCATAACATTACAGTAAACAATGAAATGTACCATACAAGAGATTAGCATATAGCACTACAATGAGTGACACTAGGGTTAGATAGCCATTTTAGCGTATTTTCACAAGCAACATGTTTCTTTTTATTAATTTTAAAATAATACAGCTTTAAAGATATTCAGATGTTAAAAATGTCTGCCAAAATAGAAAGAATAGCCAGTAATCTAAGAGCCTGAAACTACCAGAAATTGACCGGGGATTGTCATTGTTGTGAATTCATATAAATTAAAACTATATAGACTCGCAAATGAATACATGATACATTAACTTTCAAGCTATTGGTCCAATTGAGCAATAGCCGTGTAGGCCTGCACTAATCAAATGTTTTTCAGGCTTGCTCAAATTCTGGAATTCATATAGCAGGCTTATTAAAATGTTGATGCTAAAAATTCAGGCTTCTTCATCCTAATGCCAAATGTTGATGACTGCAAGCGCAAGAGTCTAATTAACTCATAGATTGAGTGACTTCACAGACTGATTCAATGAACAGACAGCTCTAAGGTTTGATATTAATGTCCCTTAGTCAAAAGAGAAAAACAGAGCAGTGTTGTACCCCCATACAGTTCTCTCGTAATCTATCTTGCAGTGGAGGAGGAGGGGGCCCTGGTGGCAGTGAGAAAGTGGCACTCCTGGAGCAGAGACTCTGGAAACTAAGCGAGGAGCTGACAGAGATGCACAGGCGAAGAGGGGAGGTGGGTAGATAAGTCATATCTGTATATTAAAGCTCTTTCTTTGGAAGTTTAAATAAACCCTTGGATTATTTAAGCAAAAGCTTATGTACTTAATCAAAATTTAGTGAAGTTAAAATAGGTGTGTTTTTTTCAGCAAAAAGTAGTGAAGAAAGTCTTATGTAGTTAAGCCAAATTTGGGGAAGATAAGCCTAGATAGGTTTTGTGTTGTTAGTGGCTTCAGTTCAAGGCTTCACTGGGCAGTTAAGATAATTATTGGGGATATAAGCTGAATGGCTAATTAGTATATGCCAACGATACTGATTCATATAATATTGTAATTACTGGTTGTTGTGAAATAAAAAAAGTTTAAACTATGTTGTGTTGTATCATTCGATTGACAGGCCATACTGTACATGTATAATTATGCTAACATGCTATTTATAGTTACTATTATCTTTGGAAGACAAACATAAACTGAGTGCATACTATTTGCATTATTGCTTTTTTAAAATCTCAATGATGGCCAAGATGTAAGAATCATATTTCTTTTATTATTATATTATTAAATATTTTGTTATGTATAACAGTCGTATATTTAAGACAATGTATCCATGAACAATCATTCTTTTCAGAATGCTCAACAAATCATAGACCTAACTGCTGCCATGAAAGAAAAAGAGAAAGAACTTCAAACAAAAGATGCCAAGTAAGATTTGTTTAATGTGCAAGAAAATGTGCCAGTTTAAAATGAATCCTGTAACAGTTTGATTTGAAAGATTTTGGTAAAAGCTGGAGGGTAGTGTTAAATAAACTATATATTTTTACAATGTTTATGAAAAAGGTTATATTAACAATTACGAAGTAACATTCATTGGCACGATGTTCTTAAAATGGGTGGTCTTGTGTTGTGGGAGAAACCTGGGAAACCCTATTTGTCCGGCTTGATTACCACCAACCAAACTCAATCTCCCAGGCCAGGAATCGAACCCAGGTCATCATGCAGAGAAGCGAGTAGTGCGCTAATTACTGCGCTAACTGGACAACCATTAATAAATAGTTAAAAATTTGAGTGGAATAGATGACAACATTGCATACAACATACAAATATGTATGAAGAAGTAACTGATTTATATAAGTTTTTCAAGTTTTCAAGTTTTATTTATAATAAATCAGGAGGTCGTAGAGTCCATGAGGCATAAAGTGCACAATGGCGACAAATACAAATAATATGTGCTTGTGCGGTAACATATTAACTTATAAATTTTATGACAATGCCTATTATACTAGACTATATTATATATGAACAAATGAATAACATGAATAATGTAGTATCGTATAATTTAATATTGTATTTTGTGTGTTTTTCCTCCTATGATTCGTAGAGGAAGATTTCTCTTTTATATGGTTTGTATGATTTTAGGCTGATGGATTCTTTGGCTGTAGAGAACAGTCTACGAGCAGAGATGAAACATTTGGAGAGAACCATTACAGAGTTGGAGGCTACAAACCAGGTTTGTTTTATCGACAAGGATTTTCTGATATTTTTTTAGATGTCATACTTGTATGATATTATCTTTAATCAAATGAGGTGACGTCAAAAGTCAAGCTTATTCATGAGGTTTTCCTTTTTATATATCTTGGGCAATTCTATAGACGCATCTTAAGTTAAAATTGTACCTTGTTATATGCTTAGTGCATATTCTGAAATCAAAATATTGAAACTCAAGATTTTAAAAAAATGAAAAATTCAATTTAAAGAATAAATTTTCTAAAGAAATATCACAATAACAAATTTTTCACTTAAGTTAAAATTTTTAGGGATGGCAACGAGTACCCGAGTACTCGAGTACCCGATCGAACGTCCGAGTACTCGAGTACCAAATCACTACTCGAGTACTCGGAAAAAAATATAATAAAAAAATCTATAAAAATTACCAAATACACGATTTACAGACAAAATATCAGATCTGGTTAGTTGCCAAGAGGACAATTTACGGTCCCTCTAATCCCCGCTGTGTACACAATTGACTTCAAATAATTAGTTGACAGTTGTTGTGATAGTTGCAAACTGTCAACAAAGGACCCCTATTTTAAATTAGCACTGATGTCAATTAGCGAAGTTTTGATAACGGTACTTTCACCTACACAATTCTATTGTATATCAAGTACAGACCTTTCACCAAAGAATGGACGCTAACGAGCGAAAGAGTATTCGACCGTTACGAGAATTGATTTCTAAATGGGCGTATTTTAACTATTTTTGCAATGATTATCACGATTGATTGGTTGATATTTTAAATCAAGAATTATGAATATTAATGAGGTAAACAACAATTACACAGTACGAAAAACTATCATTTAAAAAATAATAATTTGTAGAGAAAACAACTGAACTTCGTACTGAATTTCGTTCACTATTTATATGTATGCTATTAATTTTCGTTCATTGTAATTCTGATTGTTGTTCATTTCTGCAGTGCATACTTGTATAAAATGAAACGAATAAGACAAATTAAAAGCCTGAAACAACATTTGTGTTCTTTTTATATCCTTTTTTGTTAAAATACGTAATAAAAGTTTACTTTAAAGGGGAAAATGACCAATAATACGACCAACGCACAACTTGCGTCATTAACGATACATGTATACACAATCTTGTCTAAAGTTGCGAACACATATTCAATTTTTACGAGTAATCGAGTACCCGAGTACTCGATCGAACGATTGTCCGAGTACTCGAGTATTAATTTTACTACTCGTTGCCATCCCTAAAAATTTTACATAAATATGAGACACTCTTGGTCATTGAAAGCAGAAAAGAACTTATTTCACAATAGCTTTAGGTGTATTTGGACTACAAACTAATCATACTGATAGTTGTTTGATGGGAATGAACTCCTGCTTTGGTGTCATATTACATGTATACAATTAAGTGATATTTAAGCTATAAGTGTTTGTTTTTTTTCTTCAGATTTATCAAAGGGATCACTCCTACCAATGATCTAGCATGAAATTACTTTGAATTACTGCAGTTTTAAAAATATTAGAAAATCCCGAAAGGCATAAATAGCCTTAAGTCCCTCGTGGTCTACCTGGCTCCCTAATTTGAGTTATCAATGATCATTTCAAACCCTTAAAGATGAATGCCAGGAACTACAAATGGCATTAATGTCTCTCGAGGTCTACTTGACTCCCTAATTTGAGCTATAAATGATCATTTCAGACCCTTAAAGATGAACACCAGGCACTACAAATGGCGTTTACATCCCTTGAGGAGAAATTTCGCAAACTCCAGAGTGACAATGATGAACTTATGGCGCGATGGCTTCAACAAAAGATGGAACAGGCCGAAGTTTTAAATCGTGAAAATGACAACTTTATAAAGTATGTACTGGTTGATAGCAAACAATATTTTTTGATGCCAATGGCCAAGTTGCTAGCCAAGTTGATGGGCAGGTTGTCAGACTCTGAATAAGAATTTGACTGGTGATTAGTTCTGGTTATCAGCCAAGAATGGTAAATTTTAAAACTGAATACAGTTCTCATTATATGTTCATCAACTTCTAAAATATCTTCAGAGCTGATGTTACTTGCATAATTGCAATGTAAAAAAAAATGTCACTTTTCACATATAATTTGGGGCTTAATGTGGAGTATAAGCTACATAATTTAATATGATCATAATATGTTGCTTTATGATTGACCTTAGCTAACTTAATGTCTTATTTCAAAGATGAATGTCAGATTTCCTAGATGAATGTAATATTTTCTAAATTAATGTCTAATTTCCGTTATAAACTATTTTTTTCTAAATAAATGTCTAATTTCCTAGATGAATGTATTATTTTCTAAGTTAATGTCTAATTTTTAAGATGAATGAATTATTTTCTAAATAAATGTTTTATTTTCAAGATGAATGTATTATTTTCTTAATTAATTGCTATTTTCCTAGATGATGTATTATTTTCTAAATTAATGTCTAATTTCTTAAATGTTTTTTTTTTTAATTTATGTCTATTTTCCTAAATGAATGTATTATATTCTAAATTAATGTCTATTTTCCCAGATGAATGTCTTATTTCCTAAATGAATGTCTTACTTCGTAGATGAATGTCTTATTTCCTGAATTAATGTCTTATTTCTGAAATGAATGTCTTACTTCCTAAATGAATTGCTAATTTCATGTCTTTTCTTTTAAGGAAAGAAGTCCTATGATATATCTTTACTTATAATGTTGTATTCTTTTTTCAAAGACACAGACAATTACTTCTACAAAAGGAATTGGCCGAGGCAGCTAAAGAAAATGTGAATGTCCCTGAGTAAGTCATCAAGCTATTGTAATGAAGAACATTTAATATGGGCAAGGACCTCCTCCCATAGTAACTTGTTCAAATTTGTTTCATAATTAATCAGCATTTATTGAACTATGTTATAGTATTATATGATTATATAATAGTTTGTATTATATAATAATATAGTGTTATTTATTGTAAAATTTTGTAACTATGAAATTGTATTTGACCACTGATCTATGAATTGTCATGATAAGTGTATACATGCATAATTCCTGTATTCCCATGTGCCTATGGCCTTAATGTGTTTGAAATAAAACTATGAAACTTTATTGCTCAACCATAGTTGATAAACTACATAAATTTTAAATTTTTATTAATTGACAATTCTCAATAAACTACATTTATAACTGAACAATACTCGACAAACTACATTTATTTATTGGCAATTCTCAACAAAACTACATTAATTACTGGACAGTACTTGATAAACAACATTTATAACTGAACAATACTTGATAAACAACATTTATTATTACTCAAATGTATTTGATTAACTACATTTATTACTCGCCAATTTTTGATAAACTTTATTTATTACTCAACCATACTCGATAAACTACATAATTACTCAAATGTGTTTGATAAACTACATTTATTTCTCAACCATTTAGTTCATAACAATACTTGAAACAACATTAACAACTAAACTACAAACTACAGTTTTTACTCAACCATTTATGAGAAACTTCAATTATTACCCAACCATACATGATAAACTTCAATTATTACCCAACCATACATGAGAAACTTCAACTATTACCCAACCATACATGATAAACTTCAATTATTACCCAACCATACATGAGAAACTTCAATTATTACCCAACCATACATGATAAACTTCAATTATTACCCAACCATACATGATAAACTTCAATTATTACCCAACCATACATGATAAACTTCAATTATTACCCAACCATACATGATAAACTTCAATTATTACCCAACCATACATGATAAACTTCAATTATTACCCAACCATACATGATAAACTTCAATTATTACCCAACCATACATGATAAACTTCAATTATTATTCAACCATACATGATAAACTTCAATTATTACCCAACCATACATGATAAACTTCAATTATTACCCAACCATACATGTTAAACTTCAATTATTATTCAACCATACTTGTGTTTCAGAGGAGATGAGAACATAAGGGGGATTCCACAGATCTGCCTTAGTGCTTCCATACCTACAAAAGCTCAATGCAAACTGGTAAGACAGTAGACAGATGAGAATGTCAAGTGTTGACAATATGCCCAAGCGTCTTCAGTTTTAATTGATCCAATGAGTAGACTCTGGCTTTTGCTGAAAGGCATTGACATATGATATTTGTAGCCCCCTTGCCTAGTGCTCGGCATGTAAGGGAAGTGTTGGGAGATGTTTACTCAGTACTGGTTAAAACCAAGAAAAGTTCTATCCCATGTTTCCGTGCTATACACTTTGCCCGTTAAAAACCAAGAGGTCTTTTCAATGAGCTAGGGTATTGCCCCCAGATCTCTTGAATCTCACTGTGTTTGTTTAAGTCTTCACATGTCTTGATTTAACTGAAAATTGCAGTCATTTTCTATTCATGTCACGTTTAAACACAATCTAGGTCATGATGGTGTCTAGGAGGGGGTCAAGCCATAGTGCAGCCAATAGGTGCGGGCAGACCTTGATAAACTCAAGGAAACAAACGAATCTGGCTTTAATAGTCATTGAGCTATGTCATTTGTCTGACTGTATAAGCAAGAACTTAGCAGCATAGGTTTTGCTTTACAGTGATCTTGTAGTGTTTAAGGAGTGGTAGTTAAGGGTTTTAACTAACAATTATCCTTATTTGACTTTCTAATTATTAGTATCTTCCATGGCCAAGAGTGTAAGATAGGTTCAACCCAGCCTGAGCCTAGTTTTTTTGCATAAACAAGGTTGACCAAGTTTGCAGATTAGTCCCTGCATGAGGGTTGGGATGAATCTATCTTACATAAGCAGCCATGATAGATGCTTTTTCTCCCACCTCAGTTAATCAAAAAATAGTAAAAAGTATATTAACAAAATAAAGTAAAAATATATTTTTTACTGGAACTCTTTTGTGTGTAGTGGAATAAAAAATAGTTCCATATGGGTACTTTTTATTTTTGCCCATGGGCAAGATAAAGATTTCCAGCATACCCAAATATTTGGATCTACTTATCGTGGAAGGAGAAATATCTTTCCCTTACCTCTTCCACTTCTGTTTCTATCTCTCTCTAGGACGCCCACGACGGTGAAGTAAACGCCGTATTGTGGAGTCCAACAGGCAGCATGTTTGCCACCGGCGGCTCCGACAGAAAAATTAAACTTTGGGACTACAATGCTGGTGAGATATTTGTATCTAGTTACGGTATTTTGTTTTTGTAACATAATTGACATGATGTCAAACCACCCTGATATTGATATTAATAATTGTTCAACCATTGGTGAGATTTTCAAGTCACATGATCACCCTTGACAAACAAATGCATGTTGAATTGAATTAATTATATTATTTTGTAAACAATTAAGGCCCATCATAATCCCAAGTGTCATATCAATGACCTTAATGTTGAAGAAAAATACTAAGAAAATGGCATTAATTTGATCCATTGTTGTTTTTTTCACTTTTAAGGGAATAGTGGTTGGCGCTTAGGGAAAAATAGTGTCATTTTGGCAAAAATGGCAAAAAGAGGAAAAAATACTTACATGATTTATATTATGTTCAAGTCGTTTTCAAACCTTTTATTCAACAAACCTGTTGAAATATTCATGAATAGCACTATATTGCTACATTTGCTAAATGTTAAGAGGTCAATGCTCTTCTTAGGAAAGAAAGTATAAAAGATTAAAGGGATTTTTTAGCCTTGGTAGGGGAAAATTGTAATCTTTTTCAGGGAGGGAATGGGGCTGATTTGGACCCCAAAAAAGGCTGAAAAAACACTGAATTCTAACTTTGAGTTCTTACTGATAAAATTCTGTAGTCTTTTAAACTGACTTTTGGCCTGTTTTTAAATTATTATGAAACCATTCTGTCATGCTTAAATTTAAATTATGTTAAGTCAGTTTAGTTTAAGTAATTTAGTGAAATGTTTCAGGTCAGTGTTCATGTAAAGGCATGTTGACGGGCAGTAACGCAGGTATTACTAGTCTTGAATATGACCTTGATGAGAGCCATATACTCGGAGCGTCAAACGATTACGCGTGTAGGCTTTGGTCAATTGCAGACCAGAGATTGCGGGTTAGTGCTTTGTTTCACATTTTATAACACAGGTATAACTAGTCTGGAGTATGACTTCGATAAAAGCCATAAAGTCAGAGTGTCAAATGATTACAAATGTCTGCTGTGGTCACTTGCAAAGGGTATTACATTACTATTCAAGTTTGACAATGAACTCAGATTGGATAATTGTTTCTTATCTATATTTAGAGTGTTAATTATCAAAAAAAAAATATCTGACTGGCATGGTTTGAAAACAAAATGAGATGTATTTCTATTGTCAAATATTTTTAGGCCAAAGTCAAAAAAGAATTTGGTGTGACCTATGCATAACTATATTTTTTGTTTTGTTTCAGCACACTTTGACGGGCCATAGTGGGAAAGTTTTGTCAGCAAAATTCCTCGGAGAAAATAGCAAGGTTGTGTCGGGCAGCCATGACAGGACACTCAAAATATGGGACCTCCATACTAAAGCATGTAGGTTCTGTAATCCATACTAAAGCATATAGGTTCTGTAATCCACACTAATAAGCATGTAGGTTGTTTTGTTAATCATACTGAAATAAAATAATAGCATCTCTCCATTTTTATATCTTATAGTCCCACAATATAGGTTAATGCCCTTTTTATATTCGTTTATTTTAGTGCATTATTGTGTTTAACTCCTATGACATTAATGCTCAAAACAAGAAATGTGTTCAATCTAGATACAGATAAAAAACATATTCATGAGTGATATTTAGGCGTTTCTTAAACTGCTGAATTTGTGACTATGTAGCACTTAATTTAAATGATATTTGTTATCTGTAGCTAAGCCACACACATATTTTTGATTTTGATTACATAAATCCAATGAGTAAAACATGATTATGCATTTAGATTTACTGTGGAATTTGTGTGGCTACTTAGCTATTAATTAAATTATATTTTATCTGTACCTTTATCACACACATTTGTTTGGCTTTGATCTTGTTAATCCAATGAGTTTAACATGATTATGATTAAAAACAAAAAAAATGGCTTAAAAGTGTTAATTTTGTACTACTTTTTTCTTGCGCACAGGTATTAAAACCATATTTGCCGGGTCAAGTTGCAATGATTTAGTCACGCTACATGGGACGCACATAATCAGCGGCCATTTTGACAAGCGTGTACGGTTCTGGGACACAAAATCAGATAACACGAGCAACGAGATAGGACTTCATGGCAGAATTACCTCCCTTGCTTTGTCACCGGGTGAGTCAAATAGTAGAATATGTAGCAATCTGATTACACTTACCTTAAGATATTATAAGCCGTCCATAATTAGGACGAAAAAATATACCAGAGAATTATAGATATTAACATCGAGATTATTTCTATGATAAATTTATATTAATTAAAGTGACACTCTTATTCAAAATCAATGCATACACATGTATAACAAACATCAATTTTGACTGATAAACCTTTAACTACTTACTAAATAATGCATTTATGGAAAATATTAATTACTGATAACAAGATTGGAACAGCAATAGCAGAAAGCCCAAAAATATTAAATGATTGGTGAATGCTGAAAGATTTACTGTGGTCTACTATTTAAGGATTAAAATTTGACATGTTGCATTTTATTGGGGTATGGTATGCAATGGGGCTGTTCAAAATGGGTGGAGTCCCAGAACTTCACCAGCATTTTAAACTGCGCCATTGCATACCATACCCCAATAAAATGCAACATGTCGAATTTTAATACTTATATTTACATTTATTTAAATCTACATTTCTGCTAAAATAAATTGATTATTCAAGAGCATTTTCTCTTTTTTCTTTCTCTCGTTGTTCTCAACGTAGGGTAAATTAGAACAGCTATCGTAACCTAATTTTATACGACAATGATTGCACAGATAAAATAGTTCCTTATTCATGCGTTTATTTTCTATCTTTTCAATGTCAAGAATATTATAAATACGTATTATTGTATAAAATGTGTGTTTTCGGTCCGTTATCGTGGTGTATTAAAACGCAAAACCCTGGCGTTATCGGTAGAAAACATGCATTATTCGGTATATTCACGTGCCATTAATGACCGGTTTTTTTGTTTAACATATGCATGCGCTATCAGGGCCCGCATCATAACAATGAAGGCTGAGCGACCTTCTGACCGAATGTTAATCAATGATGCAAACTTTTGCACAAAAACATATTTTAGCATATATAATGTAGCTGCATACAAATACCAAAACATGAAATAAACCACATATAACTTACATATTTTCTGCTGAGTTGTCTTTTCCTGGCAAGCTGATGTGTTTACTAAATAGTTTTTTCTGCAGTTGTTTCGACTATATAAAGCACTAAATTATGTCTAAAACGACTAACTCCTCCGAACTTTAGTTATTTTTGTCGATTTTATTCAGAACATACGACTTATATGGACATGATTCCATTAAGTCGTATGCAATGAACAAAGAAATTTCAAATATTTTTTTCTCTAATGCTGATCGAAGATGCTCTGTACATTTTATCAAGGAGATGTTTTCAACAAAATTTTCAGGCTTAAATTAGTAATCAAAACAAATAATGGTTAAAGTAGGACTATATAGGTAATTAATTGATTACCCAATAGGTATTGTGTGTAAATAATCCCAGTAATCCAGTCAATTTTCGAAAAAACAACACTTTCAAAACGAATGAACACTGCAAAAATGGCGTAGAAACAAAATGCAGCTGCCGAGTTACGTTACGGCCCGAATCGAGCTTAATGTAAAACTTTTTCATGACATCACTCATGACATCATACAAGCACCCGTTATAGAGGTTATTTTGAACTAACTGTTTTTGCATTTTCCTGACATTTAACAGCCTTTTTAAATACAAACGTTTCTTCAACTGTTCCATCCAAAGTTGGTACATTAAGTAGCTCCCTTGCCTAGCGCTCGGCATTTAAAGGGTAGTGCTTGGAAAAGTGGTGCACTCAGTACTGGTTAAACCCAGGAAAGTTGTATCCCATGTATACGTTAAAGAACCAAGAGGTCTCTTGGCAAAGAGCTAGGGTACAACCGGTTCTCATGTATCTCACTCTGTTTCTTCAAATCTTCTGTCTGGATTTGACTGCGAATTGCTGTCACTTCTGTCTCATGTCACTTATGGCATTTAAACACAATTTAAGTCGTGATGGTGTCACGGCAGTGTCAAGCCATGATGCAGCCAATGGGCGCGAGCAGACCTTGATTAGCTCAAATAAACAAACTAAGTCCATTTCATTCAAACATCTTGTCCATTCACTAACTATCAAAACAAAATGTCACCCTAACAATTATCATGTGTTCCTTTTTTTCAGACCGCACATCATTATTAGTTTGTACACGAGAAGACACCTTAAAAGTGATAGATTTACGCCAAAATCAAGTTATTTATACTCTATGGTGAGTGACATTTATTAAATTCCACTGTTCAATTAAATGCGTATCATTTTGTAAGGCTATATTTATGTATGTTTTCATAGTAAGCAATAAAACCGGCTTACGCACTCATCTTTTTAAAGCTGCACTCTCACAGATTGAACGTTTTGACAACTTTTTTATTTATTGTCTTGGAACGAGCCAATTTTTGCGAAAATCCATGGAAACCAGTTATATAAGACTCCTGACAAAAAATAAGATCGCAGATGTTTATATTTAAGTTCAAAAATTGATGTTTTATGCATTTTTCTTAAACGGTTAATAACAGTTTAAGCCATTAAACATTAATTTTCAAACGGAAATATAAAAATCTACGATCTGATTTTTTGTCAGCAGTCTTATATTATTGGTTTGCAGATACCTACGCAAAATTTGCCCTTTCTAAGACAAAAAATTAAAAAGTTGTAAAAATGGTAAATCTGTGAGAGAGCAGCCATAAGTCAAACTACGCCAATTATGATCAAATTTATGATTTGTTGCCAACTCAAAATCAAACTGTTGCTTGTTCATCATATTTTGAGTTCATACTGGAATATGTTGACTCCTTTGTTTCAATTTTAAATGAACATGAATGATATATAATAGACTATTTTTTTTTCCATCCACAGTGATGACAATTTCAAAGTGGGCTACGACTGGTCACGTGCGGTGTTCAGCCCGGATGGCACGTACGCGTGTGCAGGGTCCAGTGACGGGACGCTCTTCATCTGGAACATCGCACGAGGCAAGGTGGAGAAAACTCTTAAGGAACATACGTATGTATAAGAGTCATGTATAATTATTAGGAGTGCATGTTTAGTTGTTCATAAATTTTACATAGGAACAAAATCATACAGAAACACATGAGTATGAAGAGGGTTTTTTGTAGGTAGTTTAGGGTTAGCGACTCATACCCATCATGTTAAGTATTTGTGTTCGTAGATGTATCTTTTTTCTTCTTTTTTTAACGAGATAAAAGTAAGCATGGTTTCTGCAATTGCCTTCTGGTAACCAGTGGTTGTAACTTTTAATTATTCCTGCATACATGTAATCTTATAGTCAAAATATCAAATGGTACATCATATTGCAAATGTGTTTGTAGGTTTTATATTTTTTATTAAAAACAAACTATAGGTAGGTTTTGTTACCAGTTTCTGCAATGGCCCTCTGATTGTTAATTTCAATACTTCATGCATACATGTATATCTTAAGGAACACACCTATGTATTGTCGGTAGTCGAGTCTTGCTATTATTACCATTTAGTTTAGTTAAACAAAATTATCAATGAACACAGAAATGTATGACAGGGTCTATTTGGGCAGTAATTGGGTCGAAGCAGTATACTGTCTCATAACAAACTCATACCATATCGTTTTGCAAATTAGTGATTATAGGTGTATTAATATGTTTCTGCACTTGGCCTGTGATTGTTAATTTCAATCTTTCATGCAAACATGTATATCATGCTGCAACATGAATGACACAACACCATTGGTCAAGAACTGGTTACACGGTGACCCCATATTTTTCCATATTGGGTCATTTATTTTGTATCAAGATCTGGTCTATTTATCGATTGAGTCTGATTAAATGGCATCTTAATCTATGTAAACAGGTTGTCGACGTGATTTATACATTACAGGGTTATTGGGTGACCCGCTGTGGGATATACGGGGCGCAGGAAACCATATTCGGGTTCAAGCTTGCTCTCATCAGATATGGTTTCCTGTGCTCCATATATCCCATATCACATACTTACCTCGTAGCTTACAATATTGCCCTGTCAATATATATTATCAAAGATATAATATTCCTACAGAAAGTATGCATATGTATTTTCAGGCACTCAATCCTGGCCTGTTCCTGGCATCCAGCTGGCTCGTACATTCTCAGTTCCGAGAAACAGAAGAAAGTTGTTCTATGGTCAGACATCTAGCCAGGACTCTTCTGATCTCATACACAAATGGACTCAGCTTTAAGTCTCACATTTCATGGGTTTGGAACACATTTGTGCACCACAATAAAGCTTTTTAAAATTACATCACTTAGTGATTTTAATAAAAAGTATTTTATTCAATTAATTAAGGATGACTATAAAATCAAGCATTCTTTCATCAATATAATATGTTTTTAGATTGAAAGTCCTTTCTGATTAAGAATGGCCACATGTTTTATGGAAATATATCTTGCCAAATTATTGAAGGTATATGATTAACAATTATGTGATATTTGGATGCTTGGTGACCCCATATTAACCCTTTGCATGCTGGGTAAATTGTCGTCTGCTCAAAAATGTCGTCTGGTTTATTCTAAATTTCTTTCAATTTACTTAAAACTTTGTGGATATATTGACTGAGTGGCAAACAGCTTGGAACCTGACCAGGCGCTGAGTTACTCGGCGTCTGGTCTGGTTCCAAGCTGTTTGCAAAGCCTTTAAAATCGCCATCAGCAGCCTAAGGGTTAATTTGGTTTTGTTTGAAAGGGATTTATATGCAGATAAAGAATATACCTAAAATAGATGCATACATGAATCTCCTTTGCAGAAGAGATTGACAAGACAGGTTTATTAGTTTAAACTTTATTTAGGCCTAAAAAAAACCTGACCGTACCTTTAAAAATGTGCCGACCCTAACTATTTTTTTCCGTTTCTGAGCAAAAAAATAATTTGTTAGCGAATAGAGAGTTACAAAGGGCGGATAAATGCAGGTTTTAATCAGAATTATTGTTTATATGATAAAACAAAGTCAGGTAATGACAGTAATGTAGGAAAGACTTCCATGTGCAAGAAAACACTCTGAACTTACGACAGATTTTGAAAAAAAAAATTAAAAAATCCCTACCTACCCTACCTAGAAATTTTGGGAAGGTTACCCTAAACAAACATTATTTTTTTTTTGGCCTTATTTGATTATAATACAAACATTCATACGTTATTTGTATAGAAATGAATTACATCACATTGTGTTTGAGGATTAGAAAAGACAGATAAATTGGCCTTGAACGATTTTGACATGAATCAATTCACTTCCAATTTCAGTTTGTTTTTCATTAAACATTTATTTAAACATTATATTTTTTACAACAATTGTCTAGAAAGTTCTGATAACTTATACTAAATCACTCTTATTGGCAAGATGTTGTGCAAGAGTGTGGTCTTGTGTTGTGGGGGAAACCGGAGCACCCGGAGAAAACCCATTTGATAGATAAAGCATTTACCTGTAAATTGATACTGAAATTATATGGGGTCAAAAGGCATCTATATTTAACATTATTGTAACCATTTCATTTTTGGTAAGATTGAATTAATCTTGATAGTGTTGTCAAATATTACTCAGCAAAGTTTTGTGTACAATGTAATCTGTTTGGTAATAGATATTCCATATTGGACCTTATTTCAAGACAAATTACAAATTTGAAAATTATTTCACATGATACTACATGTAGTTGTCATATTGGCTAGCATTTTAAGGTTTTGTGATTTAAATGATATTTTTACTGAAGATACGCAAGTTTTCCAAGTGCTCGATATAATTATGTATGAAAAAGGCTTGAAAAGGGTTCTTTCCTCATTTTCACTGCCGTCTGGGGCCTGTGCTCAAGACTCAAGATTCAAAACTGTATATTTTAATTTTGTTGTAAATCGGCTTTTATTAGATCAATAACGGTCAAAAAGCCGTATCTGTTCCAAAAGACCTGTTCAACATTGACCACACATCTTTTGTCAAAAATAGTTATATTAAAGATATTTCGAAACATTCAAGAATTCACTTCTCCAGATATTGGGAATTTTGGCCCTGTTCAATTACATGACATTCATGTTGATGTGTTCATTGAAATGTATTACAATGTGTGCTATTTTCTATCCTATATATTTTTTCTCCAAGGCTTTTTCATGTTGCTAATTTTTATACGGAATGTATTGACTCATGAGGGTTTTGAGGGTAAGATTTAGTGATCTTCATCACTGATTGACATTGAAATTTAGCTCTTCTGGTTATCAATGTAAAAAGTAGAGTTTTTGTCATAGCCTAGGTGTTGTCTGCGTCATCTTCTGTATCATCATCTGTGGTATCATCTGCATCTCCATCTGTGGCATCTTCTATGTCAACGTCTTTGTCATTGTCAGTGACATCATCTGTAAAATCGTCTGTGTCATTGTCAGTGACATCATCTGTAACATCGTCTGTGTCATTGTCAGTGACATCATCTGTTACATCGTCTGTGTCATTGTCTGTGTCATCTTCTGTTACATCATCTGTGACAACCTCTGTGACATCGTCTGTTACATCATCTGTGTCATTGTCTGTGTCATCTTCTGTGACATCGTCTGTTTCATCGTCTGTTTCATTGTCTATGTCATGGTCTGTGACAACCTCTGTGACATCATCTGTGTCATCATCTATGTCATGGTCTGAGACATTGTCTGTATTGTTGTCAGTGTCGTTGTCTGTTTCATTATTGTCATAGAACAAAACTTGAACCTTTGCCATAACACAAAACCTTTTATTGACAATATGCATGCAACCTGATAACTGTGGCATTAATTATTGCTAAGTTATGCCCCTTGATATTTAGAATAATAAAGCAAAATATTATACAAATCCATTATAACCTTTCAAAATCAATACATGAAACTTTTACATGCTATATTACCAGTGACAGTGTATGTAAACAAGGCCCATAACTCTGACTTGAATAATTGTTGAGTTATTTCCCTTTTTCGGTCGACTGTCCACTAATGCCCTTTATTTGAATGATTTCAAAAACAGAGGAGCGTTTGCTTGTGGCTCTCTTGTTAAATTATGCTGTTGTGACCACCATATTTTGTTGACATGTATTATTGTTGTTTTTTCCTTCAGAAATTGCATATTTTTTACTTTGTAAGACATGGATTAGACACAAAGTTTTAAAGGTTGAAATGAATATTTTCGGCATCTGTAAAAGTTATGTTATTGTATATTTGTTTTTTAATTTTCTTACAAGTGTTTTAGATGATCACTACCAGGTGGCAGGGTGAATTAGCCCCTTTGACCCCCATTAGGGGTCTAAAGCACCATCCAAACCTATCACCAAAATTGTTTCAGCCCTTCAGCTGTCTGGTTATCACATCTCTGAAATTCTGACTGCTTTTTTATTTGATGTGGCTAAGAACCTATTTTCTCCCACCCAAGATAAGTTGATCAAAATATTTGGCCATGCTCGAAAGCCTTATCTTGCCCTTGGGCAAAAATAAAAAAGTGCCTGTATGGATTTACTTTTATTTTTTAAACAATGGACACGAAAATAATATTACTATATCTCAACTATATTTTGTTTAACTTGGGTTGGAAATAAAAGCATCTACCATGGCCCCTTGTGTATGATTGGTTCATCCCAACCCTCGTGCAGAGTATTCTGCGGAAACGAGGTTTCAGTAAACCTCGTTTCCGCAAAAAGACCTTACGCTCAGGTTGGGATGTTCTTATCTTCAACTCTTGGCCATGGAAGATTCTTAACTCATAACCCCTCAGACTGTCTAAATGCTGAAGTGTTTTGCTCATTATTTTTAATTCATTTTAAAAATCTACAACAAATGGTTCCACTTGGTGTATAGCTTTAATCCATACATAATTCATATCATAAATAATATTATGCTCTTGAGTTAATTTTTTAAGGATTTAAGGTTGTTTGTATGTAATTACACAAAAAATTTGATTTGATGCGATGCAACCTTTAACTTTTTTAGTGGTCTACATTTTGTTATGTAAACTTCCTTCTAAATGGACCTGCCTCTGTTTATATATTTCACTAAATCAATAATGTCTGACTGCTGATCAACAGAAATAAATGTATTTGAAAACTTGAAATATACTGCCTTTTCATTTGACAAAAGAATATGTTGACCACTAATTATTTAAAATGATTCCACCATATAGTCCTGTACAAAACATTTTGCCAACTTTGGCCAATCATAATTTGGCTGGGTTTTCAGTTTGCAACTGGATTTGCATAAAAATCATGAAAAAAAAAACGACATTAATACTTTAAACGACATCAATACTTTAAAAATAGATCTTATTACTTCATGGAAATATTGATTTGAAAAGAGATCATATGAATTACCATTGTTGGCAAAATAGGCACATTAGCTTACAATTATGGAGAAAACATTGCATATTTTTTTGATATTCAATCTATTCTATGAATTGAAATATAACTGTATATTATGTCTCGATAAACTCACTTTTTGAAAAAGTGTGTTTATCGAAATATATATATTTTTTTTTTTTATTAAACCATTTTGTTGTAAAAATGGTAAAATAAGCACTTACGATGCTGGGAAGAAAATGCAATGGCGTCATTTCACTTTCTTTCTGGTATGACATCATTTCCCTTTCTTTCTGGTATGACATCATTTCACTTTGTTTCCGGTATGACATCATTTCACTTTGTTTCCGGTATGACATCATTTCACTTTGTTTCTGGTATGACATCATTTCACTTTGTTTCCGGTAAGACATCATTTCACTTTGTTTCCGGTATGAAATCATTTGGTTGGTGTTTCGCACAGTTTTCCTATTTAATATCCATTAAATTCCTTTCGTTGCATTATATGCATGAAATGAGAAGAAAAGTTAAATGCATGAAAAAAAGAAATGCAAAATTGTTTGTTTCAATGTAAGAATTGCAATATATCACTTTGTGAACACCAAAAGAAAATGTTTTACCCGTGACAAAGCCATTTGTGAAATATTTCTTTTGTTACTCACTCAGTGAAATACACTGCATTTCTCAAACTGAATCCAACAAACATTAAAATTCAGTGTTCATTGTTTATACCGTTGTCATGGCAATGCAACATTATTACAAACAAACATTAAAATTCAGTGTGCATTGTTTAAACCGTTGTCATGGTAATGCAACATTATTACAAATAAACATTAAAATTCAGTGTGTATTGTTTATACCGTTGTCATGGCAATGCAACATTATTACAAACAAACATTAAAATTCAGTGTGCATTGTTTAAACCGTTGTCATGGCAATGCAACATTATTACAAAAAAACATTAAAATTCAGTGTGCATTGTATAAACCATTCTCATGGCAATATAACATTATTACAAAGAAACATTAAAAATCAGTGTGCATTGTTTAAACCGTTGTCATGGCAATGCATCATACATTCACTATTACTAACAAACATAAAATTATCTTGAAATAAAGAAGTCTTGAGAAATCTTTTATAAAACATTGTAGCTCATGGTACAATAGTACAATTTTGAATAATTAAATTCATTAATTTCATCATCAAAACTCGTAACAATGAAATTAAGCTTTTGCCATTTGAGTATGAACCTAGACTGGGGCAGTGACTTCAAACAGTCAGAGTGTGGAATCAGACTCAGAAAAAATGCTTTTTTCAAATTACAAAGAGTCATCTTCTTTTTTTGGAAGGTTTTACAAACTTTGATGTACATTAGATCATTGTTAAAATTCAAATATTAATAGAGTTCATCAAATTCCATCATCCTAACTTTGAACAATGAACAACTGCAGTTGTGTAACTTAAGTCTTAAGTCACACTTGAGACCGTTCATAATCATGGGGCAGTGGCTACTAACGGTCTAAAGTCTAAGTCAGACCTCAGACTCAGAAAAGCACCCCAATTAAATAGAGAATCTTCTTTTAGGCTAGTTTTACAAGAATAAGTGTTAATAATAGTTAATTTCAAATAGAAATAAAAATTCACAAAATTTCATCATAAAAACTCAACTAAAAGGGAAGTTGCAATGAAGAGAAGATTTGCAGTTTTAAGACTTGAGTCTGAACTTAAAACTTGAGTCTGTTCGTAATCATGGCCCTGATATATCTTTTTTGATTATTGATTTGAAATAGCCCTGAACATTTTGACACAAGACTTCAGTTAAAATCTTAATGGAATTTCAAAATTTGTGAGACAATATTCATTTGTAAAATTTAATGAACTCCTTATACATGTAACACCAAAAATGACGTGTTTTTAACTCTTGCAAAGTATTAATTGTACCTCAAGACTTATATAAAGCGTTTTAATGTTTTTCTCCCCACTAACTTTGGAATTCCTGGGGAAATTCAGGTCCCTTACATTTGTATTGCTTGTAAATATTCCCACTTCTTTCACTTGTAAAAGTTTTCATAATTTAATGAACCAGCTTAAAGCTGCACTCTCACAGATATACCATTTTTACAACTTTTTTTTTAATTTTTGTCTTGGAAAGAGCAATCTTTGCATAAATATCTGCAAACCAATGATATAAGACTGTTGACAAAAAATCAGATGGCAGATTTTCATATTTCCATTCGAAATTTATTTTCTATGGCTTAAACACGGTTTAAGAAAAATGCATAAGACATCAATTTTTGAAATAAAATATAAAAATCTACGATCTAATTTTTTTTCAGCAGTCTTATATAACTAGTTTCCATGAATTTTCGCCAAATTTGGCTGGTTCCAAGACAAGACAATAAATAAAAAAGTTGTCAAAACGTTCAATCTGTTAGAGTGCAGCTTTAAAGCAAAGTTATATTGCTTTTCAAAGCAATATTCATCAAGAAGATGGTCTGGTATGCTAATAGGTGAAATTGATGTTGTTAAAGATTTTTTATCTGTTGATTATAATGTTGTTTTAGATTATATTAAATCATGTAAATATCTTGTTCTAGCATTTCTTTCTTGCTCTAATGTTTGTCTATTTTGTTATTTTCTGTGATAATATAACTATTATGATTATACTGTATCGATGAGAGATGAATAAAATGCATAATAATCAGTTCTTTGTTTTATTCTATTGAGAAGAACATTTAAAGCCGTAAAGCTTCACTCTCACAGATTGACCGTTTCGAACTATTCGAAGAATAAGAAGAGCTATACTACTCACCCTAGCTTCAGCGTCCGCGTCGGCGTCACACCTTGGTTAACGTTTTGCATGTAAGCGCCTTTAAGTCATTATCTCAGTAAATACATCATTTATTGCATTGGAACTTTGGATTTCTATTCCCAACTATCTAACCTACTAAATTAATGAAGTTAGATAAAGAACATAATGCAAAAATGGGCCTTTATTATTTGACTTAGAAATTCTGGTTAAAGTTTTGCATGTAAGCACACATAGGTTAATATCTCAGCAACTACTTGATGTATTGCATTGAGACTTAAAACAATGGTATTCAACCACCGAACCTACTTGAACAACCAAGTTAGATAACTTTATTTTGCAAATAATGGCCCTTTATTATTGGACTAGGTTAATATCTCACAAACAACTTGATTAATTGAATTGAGACCTATCAGTAATCCATGCATGTTTCGCCAAAACTTTTCAATCCTTACACTGAAAAGCGGCGGAATAGTCAAGCGCGCTGTCTTTGTGACATCTCTTGTTTTTATGTAAATGAGCCAAGTTTTACAAAAATGTAGTGAAACCAAGGATTTAAGACTGCTGTCAGATTGCACTTTTTTCATATTAACGTTCAAGAAGTAACATTTTTGCAGCTAAAATCATTATAATCCTGTTATAAGGGACTTAAGAAGTTTTGAGAAATTGGGGCCTGATTCTGAGACAAAAACTGAAAAAAAATCAAAACTGTCAATCTGTGAGAGTGCAGCTTTAAAAAAGATATTAATATGATTTCAATGGGAGCCTGTCTCTTCTAAGCCAGTTGTCCCTGGTCAGTTGTAGAAGGCTTGGTTAAGAGGAGGAAATAATTACTCATTTGATAATAAAACCATGAGTTATTTATTGACAAAATAAAATAAAATATTTACAAGTCAATTGAAAGGTATAATAACAACCAGCATTGAGCATGTAGCTCATTACAAGCGATGAATTATATATAAGATGGGGGTGGGGGCAAATCTAACTGAACCCCCCTGTTTTTCACAAAGGCGACAATCGAGCCCTTAAATGATAAACAATGATAAAGAAAGAATATATTTTGTTTATCGTTACGTTTCATCTTTTGATAGTGATGCCATTTGACCAGAGGATTATATTCCGAATCGGCTGATTTCTATTTTGCATTTGTTTCTTTGGTGTTGGAACAAACTTTTGGGTGTATTATAGCTTGAACAACGCATTCCAGGGGAAATTAACACTCATTCTCAAAGGACATTGTAACAACGTCTGAGTAACAACGACAATGACAGCAAAGGGCTTTACAACCAAATAAAAAGAAGATATAGTAATATGTCCCGGTTTATTTTGTGCCGACCAGGCTCTGGGTGCTTCATCTGGAGTCAGCTGAAATGTGTCACTCCTAAGGGATCCTATCCTATGACTGTATGAGCTATGTCTTAATAATGGCATCCGTATATAACTGTTTGACCAATGATTTACTTTTGCACACAATGACATGCAGTGGCCCACAAGCAACACATATTTTACTTAAACGTATATACAGCATTTATACTCAAACAACTATTACCAGATTAAAAGAAACCACTGACTACGTGATTAAATGCATTTCTTTTTCAAATCAAACATAAAACGGACCTCTTTTTCAGAGCAAACGTTTGCAATATTTTGACAGATCAAACATGAAGCGGACAACTTTTGTCAGATCAAACATGAAAAAGACTACTTTTGTTCGATCAAACATGAAATAAACTACTTTTGTAAGATCAAACATGAAATAAACTACTTTTGTAAGATCAAACATGAAACGGACTACTTTTGTCATATCAAACATAAAACGGACTACTTTTGTAAGATCAAACATGAAACGGACTACTTTTGTCAGATCAAACATGAAACGGACTACTTTTGTGGGATCAATCATGAAAAAGACTACTCTTGTCAGATCAAAATGAAATAGACCACTTTTGCCAGATCAAATGAAAAAGACTACTTTTGTCGGATCAAAATAAAACAGACTACTCAGAACAAACATGAAATAGACTACTTTTGTTTGATCAAACATTAAATAGACTACTTTTGTCAGATCAAACATGAAATAAACTACTTTTTTTAGATCACACATGAAATGGACTACTTTTGTCACATCAAACAAGAAACGGACGACTTTTGTCAGATCAAACATGAAACGGACTACATTTGTAAGATCAAACATGAAAGGGACTACATTTGTAAGAACACATATATAATAGACTGCTTTTTGTCAGATCAAACATAAAACGGACTACTTTTGTCAGATCAAAATGAAATAGGCTTCTTTTGTCAGATCAAACATGAAACGGACTATTTTTGCTAGAACAAACATGAAACGGACTACTTTTGTAAGAACAAATATAAAATAGATTACTTTTGTCAGATCAATAATGAAACGGACTACTTTTGTAAGAACAAATATGAAATAGACTGCTTTTGTCAGTTCAAACATGAAACGGACTATTTTTTCAGGTCAAACATGAAATAGACTGCTTTTGTCAGATCAAACTTGAAATAAACTGCTTTTGTCAGATTCAACATGAAATAGACTGCTTTTGTCAGATCAAACATGAAACGGACTACTTTTGTCAGATCAAACATGAAATAGACTGCTTTTGTCAGATCAAACATGAAGTAGACTACTTTTGTCAGATCAAACATGAAATAGACTACTTTTGTAAGATAATAATGAAACGGACTTCTTTTGTCAATTCAAACATGAAACGGACTCCTTTTGTGAGTTCAAACATGAAACGAACTTTTTTCACCAAATTACACACTGTCACAATGAACTAACGTCTTTACATGCCCTGCGTATTGTTTCGGCTGTTTCTTTTTTCCACTGCATTAGTATTGCTATTTAAAGTGTGTCCAAAATATATAATTTTAGTCATACATTGACAAAAAACTATTCTCCAAGTTTCCCTTTTCACCTCACATGCATTGATTATAGGTATTACTACATCAAACATGAGCCACTTCCTGATCGAACATAAAAGGACCAGTGTTTCAGGTAAAATATTAATCAGACCACTTTTCCGATCAAATATTAAACATACCACTTTTCCAACCAAACATTAAACGAACCACTTTTCCAATCAAACATTAAACAGACCATTTTTCCGACCAAACATTAAACGGACTACTTTTCCAAATCACAGTTACTGTATCTATACACTTATTGCGTCATAAATTGTTCCACTGTAATCTGCACTCATTGTGACCTTATTTGTTATAGTTTGGCATGGGCATTGCAGGTCCACTTGAGACTGGCACGTCCACTATAGGTGCTGGTGCCACTGGTGGTTGAGGATTGGGATGTGGCTGTGGTCGTGGATGCATTGGTACGGCAGCGGATGGATCATATCTTTGTGGAATGATGGTGTCTATCAAATATATGAAAAACATTCAATTCCGCTAAAGTTATATGGTACCATATTCATATATTGGAAAACAATGCAAATCATTATTTTAGAAAATTACATTAGAAAATAGTTCACATTGATGAATTAATTTGCCATGTTAAATGTACGCAATTAATTGGCACCAATATATCGGTATAACTTTCAATGACGATAATTTGAAAAATGTTACTACTATTGTCTTTTTATAAAACTGCAAGACTGATTTAAATTGGTGCCTTCTTTTTTCAACTCGCTGTTACATTTCCAACCATTTTTTTGTTATGATCGAGTTTTATTTCCTATTAAGGATGAACTATTTTATAACCTGAATTGGTTTGAATCAATATCAAGTGAGTTCTTTTCAATAGTGTTTACCTTAATTCCCGCCCGAATAAGAGTATCACTTGAATAGCGAAAAGGTAAGTTAAGTAAACGAAAACAGATAAATGTACACAGAATATACATACCTTCTTTCACTGTTTTTTCCAGGTCCGAAGCAATTTGTCCATGGTTGTTTTCCAAACCTAAACATAGAAGAACTTCTTCCACAAACCTGTTTCTCATCTCAGATTCAGCAAAGTTAGCCAGATGAGCCAGATATTATACTACACACAATATGTTTAACTTGATCATGGAAAAGCGGTTATTTTTAAGGTGTTTTCTTCATTTACTTTAAATTATCTACTTTGGGTAAAATATCTTATCAACAAATAACAACTAAGGATTCGTTTTCGTTTTCATAATTAAATTTTAATGTAAGTAAAAACAGTTTTTATTTTGTGATTATGATGATGGCCTTGGCTGATATTAACTTTTGGTCTCAATTGAATTTAAGAACGATGTAGCTTATCGGATTTTATTATTATTATTGTTATTCATAACTGACCAATAGAGTGAATGAAGTTAATGATGTATGACCATAAGATTAACATGAGTTGAATATTGAACACCAGCCTAAGACTCAGATTATCCAGCAATTTCAAGTCCTTTGTAACAGGATCAAGCTCAGCTCACTATTTTTGTTTGGTATAACCTGCGAAAAATCCCCCTTTAAATCTTTAAATAATTATAAGGAATTTTATTGTAAACATAAAAAAGTTTTGATTTATACAATGAAGTCTTAGCAAGTTATTTGGCAAAATAAAATATGATTCGTATTTTCGTACAATGTAGGTGGATGCCAAAACAAGTTTCAATTTTAATGCATTATCATGTTTTTTTATGATCAAAATAAGACAAAAACAGACTAGTATGATTTAGGTACTGATTAAAAATATTAGCGATATTCTGGCACTTTTTAAACTGAAAAATTTGTGGCCACTTAGCTACATGTATTAATTAAAAAACATTATAAAGGTTAATATTTTTATATGTACCTAAATCATGTACTGTTTTTGGTCTTTACATTTTAAGTCAAATGAGTTAAACATGAAAATGCATTTTTTCATCAACCTTTATTGTGTACCATTAATAAAACATGTTACGCATAAGATATAAAGAGAAATCGGGGCACGAAATGTGCCATTCTTGCCTGTAGGTTGGTGTATGGCATCCGAAAAGGTATTTTCGTCGTCATCTTCTGCAATTAATCATAATATTATTAAATTCAATATACCTTCTCACCCCAAGAAACTCGTTCATGTTTGTTAGGGTCAAACACAGAACAACGCATGTCATAATAGTGTAAGAAATATACCACTGAATTTAAAACCTTAGCAAAATTGGAGGTCTCTTGTTGCACTCTCACAGATCGACTGTTTGATAACTTTTTTTTTTTTTGTTATAGATTGGGCTAATTTTTGCGTACATGTCTACGAACAAGTTAAAAAATGGACTGCTGACAAAGAATAGCTCGCAGTTTTCTTATGTAAGTTCGAAAATCGATGTTGTTTGCTGAAAAACTCATTTTTCTTAAAATGTAAGTAACGCTTTTAGCCACAAAACTTTTATTTTCGAACGTAAATATCAAAAACTGCAATCGGACATTTTATCACAAGTCTTATATCATTGCCTTTCAGATATTTGCGTAAAGATTCCTTGATTCCATAACAAAAAAAATATATTAAAAGAATGACAAAACGGTCAATCTATGAGTGTGCAGTTTTAAACTAGAAGCATCGCAATCTGACGAAACTAGATTTTGGATTAGGCAATTATGTTGAAGGCACGCTATACTACTATGATGATTGATATTTAAATCTGTGAAATGAGTTCACATTTCAGAACTGGGTAATGAGTAAAATACCTGTTATATCGACTGACAAAAATGTGCCGACATTCAGATCAATGCAATACTAATATTTAGTTTGGAATTATAAGATTTTTTTTGATTTTTTAAAAAGAAATGATAAGTTTGAAAATCTGGTGCCAATTAGATAACCGCCTTGTCGAGGACCCTGTTTATGAGCACATAGTACCATATTTATGTTAACTCTTATATGTAAGATAACCGCCTTGCCACGGACCCTGTAAATGAGCTAATAATACCATATTTATCTTATCTAACTGTTAAAGTGGTAAAACTGCGTTGAATATGTTTTTATCAAAATTGAATAAATACAATGATAGTCTGTGAGTACCGAGATGGCGAGACAGCCGTCACTATCGCCTCCATGAAGTAGGGTTTATTGATCTGGTTTATCAGTAAACAACGACATGTTTTATTCACTCCAAACCTTCCAGATAGACATATACATTTAAACATTTTGAGGGTTTATTGATCTCAGATATAGCTTTTAAAGTAAATGTAAATTATTTTATCACCCAAGTCTTATTTGTTATTTTTTAAAAAGAACTATGTCAAGGTTATAATTACCAGCACGACGTTATACATGTACGTTGCGAAATAAAATCTTTCGGAACTTTTTACAAATACAACCAATGATGCAACAACGCTGTGTCAAATCGCGTTGCTAACGTTTTTCAAAAGTGTGGTTTTCAAAGACAATATTTGAGCAATTATCAACATCCAGCTGTCAGTATCTTAGTTTTAACCATGTTATACCATGTGTTTGTTTATTTATTATTCATTTGTAGTTAAGAATATGATGCACTTGGTACAAGTCTTAATAAAATATCTGGTCTGTTCCGTTTAACATTCGAAATGATTTACCACACACTATTTCGTCATATTTCTTTTTTCGTGAAAAGTGTATTTTACAAACCATGAACGAGTTCCTTTAAGAAACAATATGAGAATTTCCTTATGCTCTTAAGTGAGAAAGGAAGTTAAAAGTGTAATTTAGAGTACGAAGATACATTTATTTCAACTGTGAATCTCTTGAAACACTTTAAGTAAACTTACCTCGACAACAACTGAAAATGTCTCCCATTGCGCATAACACGACAAATAAATATATATTAGTCCAATTTATTATATAAAGGATTTGACCTACAATTAATCAAACGCGTGCGTGTGTATTGAATAACTCTATACTTATAGAAATTTAATATTGTAGGATTTGTTATTGTGCAACGCTGTCATTGATCGTTTTGCATTATGGTTTTGTATCGACAATATCCCGATAAAATATGACTAAGAGAATGCAATGTTGTGCCTAATCAGCTACGTATAACTAAAAACTATCCAAAATTTCTAGTAGCATTGGTTATGAAGTCATAACATATTTTGCACATGTGTGGACTTTAATGATACCACATCCCCCCCCCCCAAAAAAAAATAAAAAAAATAATTAAAAAATAATAATATTTTTTTTAGCTATGTAGCCACAAAACATCAGAGAAGAAGAAGACCAATTTGATTTCTGTACAGATATGAAGAATATTAGCCTTTATGTATGTTTTTATTTCTCTTTCAATTATTAGTTATGTAGCCACAATACATCAGTTGAAAAAGCGCCCATTATCGTATTTTTTATCCATTCACAAATCATGTGCTGTTTTGATCATTAAAGACAAAAGTGTTAAACATAATAATGCATTCAACTTAATAAAATGTTTTACATCAACCTTTAGTGTGCCCCTTTACTATTGAATTATGATAATGTGGTATTTTGCTATCGCAAAAAGTAAAAACAAGTATTTGGTTATTACGGGAAGCAGTTATTTAGTAAATAGTGTACCACTGATGAACCTTTTGCAAGTGTTACCTTATCATGTAAGGCAATTGCAGCTATGAATATTTTAATATAAATATGAAAACTAGTAAAAATTTATTCTTGGAAAATGTACATGTACTATGTACTACTGAAATAAGACCATTACATTTTTTGGCAATCCGGATATATCAAAATGGTTATAGTTTAAAACTTGAGCTAATAAGAATGAAATACTAGTAATCTATTGAACTTTTTAAATGCAGCAAACATACAATGAATAAAAAAACTAACGTTCCTTTTTGTGTTTCAAAAGATAGTGTCTTTTTTTTAGATGTTCATGGCAAAGTGAAAACGTTTTTACGCGATAAATGTAAAACTTGAGTTAGGTGCAGTGTTTGAAAGTCATTTAGGTGTCCGTAAAGGCGAATGTCTATAGCCGTTATTATTTTCATTGTATATTAACGATCAAGAGGAAGTATTACATCTCAAAGGGACCAAAGGGGTCGACAAGTTATTTCTACTCTTATAAGCAGACGATATTGTATTTTTTGCTATATATGTAGCAGAAGTACTGCAAGTGATCATTAATATATTAAAGGACAAATGGAAACTTAAGGTTAATCAATTCAACACAAAGATACTGGTTTTTAGGAAAGGGGGTAGATTACCTATAAATCTTCAGTTTTCCATCAGGGATCACCAAATAAATTTAAATATTTACAAACTTATTATACCTATTGTGTTATAGATAGATATAGAGAATACTAGGTTAGTGCCGTGGATGGAGAAAGTTTATCTGGCAAGGCGGAGGAATTGATAAGTTCCGTAGCCGAGCCAGATAAACTTTCTCCATCCACGGCACTAACCTAGCATTCTATTTATCCTGTTACTTTGTTATTTTAACACTATAAATTACCTTAAAATTATTAAGTATCTTTAAAAATAAGGGGGACAACTGTTTTTTCACTGGTGACGTCAGCATAATAGGTATCCATGTTTAATTCGCCCCCCAAATAGTTCTTAAAATTGTTCAACTTTTTTCAATACGCTTATAGTCATAGTCATTGCCTTTTAATATGAAAAATTCAATTCAAGGCATAAAAAAAGCTTTTAAAAGTGCACAAACACGGTTCAGTCACCAAACATTATCTGATAATGTAACAATTATTCCGCAAGTCACAGAGTCAGTACACAGGTCACGGTTCAAGATCACGAGTGTTTACAAACAATCGCCACATATTAAATGGATTTTATTTATGGTGATAGTGTTGGATGTTCAGAACTGCACAGGCAAAGAGATAATTCATTTCAGTTGTAAGTGAGATTTTGTCATTCACCACAGAAATGGAATTAACTATCGTTGAATGCTGCACACTTTCTAGCATGTGCGGGTGGGGTAAGATTTTCACGTCACATGTAGATTTTCTGGTCGATTGATTGTTTGTCAGTGTCATTATTATGCAGAGTGATGGGCGAGTGATTGTTGAGGTCAGTTGTTGGCGGACTATTGATAAGATACTAGAACACTATTTGTGCATTTCCTCTGACATTTCAGAATAGAAAATAGTCCCATTTCGTGGTCACATGACCAACTGACTGTAGATAGACATCACGTGGTCAACTGACCTAATAAACTAAAATTTACACGGCACCTTGTTATTGGACCGATTTCTATGCAAGTGACAGGATAAATATATTTATTATGATATATGGCCTCCGGCCCATTCATTTGTACAACAAATGCATATATCATTTCAACAGATATAACTGGTCATTCAAATTCAAACTTAAGCATGACAATATTAGACAAACATACACATATCTAGCAGAACAAGGTTGTTATAAATTTAGGTATTAGCTATAGTAAACTTTATAACTTATATAAATAGTATACGAATACTATCAGGTGCTTATACTGTTATCTGTAAAAGATTCATTTCCCAAACTAAAAGCATAGTATACAAATAAAGCTGTATTTTTATAATCAATTCATTTTGACATGACAACAGATTGTAGAATGTTTGTAAGGTTGGATAGTCGTAATACAAACTTGGTATGCACTTAACGCGTATACTTGAATACAATGGACAAACAAGTAGGAAATGAAATTCGTCTTCTACAATACATTCACAATATAGACAATAGCGATATTCTTTATCGATTCTATAATGCCTTCCCTTTTCTATCATGAGATTATGACGTGAACTCCTAAATGTTGCAAAACAGCTTCTATTTGTTTTAATATCTATAACATACACATATTATTCAACTTCATTGTTATTTTTAAAGTTAGCATAATAAAACAAATTTCTATTTGAGAAAACGTTTTCATATACTGATCCTTAAGCCTTTGAACATATTGATAGAAAAACAGTGTTTTTATTACCCACACTCTGTCGCTCCCACACATATCCAAAACCATTTACATACAAATTATTCTTTACATTTGACACCAAAGAGTCAAAGCCTAAATGGTCATAGAACAAAGGCATAGCATAACATTTCTTAACATACCTATCATTCTTCAAACTCAAAATTATTATCCAATATTTCATACAGCGCCGTGCAGACATTATATACATAGAACATCTTCCTAGATCAGCTAATACTGCATCGGCATAAGCATTCGGTGACCCATTTAGAAATCTCTTATACGCATTAACATAAATAGTTTCAATACATTGTATATTCTTGAGTCCCCATAACTCAGACCCATATAAAATATACTGATATGCTCAACTAGTTAAAAACACTTAAATAAACCGCCAATCAAATGTTTAATACTGAAAAATGATCATGGACTATCATAGTCTACTTCATTTATGTATATATGTGTGTGATGTTATGTGTGGAAATAATCTTGTGTTCTGTTCTGTTCTATATCTGAACATTAAAAATAAAATAAAATGAAATAATGTTCACGTTGAAGTTTATAAGCTTGTATTGGACCAACGAAAACGAAAACATGCATATTCTGTGATCTTTCATAATTCGATTTCATACAGGATTACCGACCATTGTCTATGGATATTTTATGAAAGCCACTTTATAGTTGCTCAATATGATTTAAACAATAAAAAAACTGCTTATGTGATAAAGCCTACTGAACAAACACTTAAGAAATGTAGCAATACAGCTATGTGTTTTAGGTTGGTTAACGGGAAACTTTAAAGCCTAGTTATGGAATTTCTGGCGCTTGCATAGTAATAATAATAATAATAATAATAATAATAATAATAATAATAATATAATTGATAAGATTTACCTTTTACGTTTTTTTCTTTATTCAAGATTGTTGGGATAAGAGTAAGGCTTTTGCACGTAAACTGGTTTAAACCCCCAGTAAATTTACATTTTACTGACCCTTCCAAGGCGGTACCTAAAAGTCCTTGATAAACTTACCTAGTTTTTTATATAGTATAAAGTTTGTGGAGTTTTGTGCTGTTGTTCTATGTTTCTTGTTTGTGATTTTTTGTTTTTGTGTTCTATGTCTTTGGCGTTGACCCTGTGCCATTAAACGGGGTTTATGTTTAAACTTTTGGCTACTGAGCTTGTTTCTGTAGTTTTTCACATAAGTATTAAACTAGATAAAGATAATGAGTTTGTGTTTTCTCCAACCAAATGCAGAGTTACATGTCGAATGCGATTATAGGGAAATCTTAAGCCTGTTGGTAATAAACGTTTTATTCTAATTACCGGGGTTTACCTTTTGGAGGGGTTGGACGTTTTAAACGTTTTATTCTAATTACCGGGGTTTACCCTTTGGAGGGGTTGGACGTTTTAAACGTTTTATTCTAATTACCGGGGTTTACCCTTTGGAGGGGTTGGACGTTTTAAACGTTTTATTCTTATTACCGGGGTTTACCCTTTGGAGGGGTTGGACGTTTTAAACGTTTTATTCTAATTACCGGCGTTTACCCTTTGGAGGGGTTGGACGTTTTAAACGTTTTATTCTAATTACCGGCGTTTACCCTTTGGAGGGGTTGGACGTTTTAAACGTTTTATTCTAATTACCGGCGTTTACCCTTTGGAGGGGCTGGACGTTTTAAACGTTTTATTCTAATTACCGGGGTTTACCCTTTGGAGGGGTTGGACGTTTTGAACGTTTTATTCTAATTACCGGGGTTTACCCTTTGGAGGGGTTGGACGTTTTAAACGTTTTATTCTAATTACCGGCGTTTACCCTTTGGAGAGGTTGGACGTTTTAAACGTTTTATTCTAATTACCGGCGTTTACCCTTTGGAGAGGTTGGACGTTTTAAACGTTTTATTCTAATTACCGGGGTTTACCGGGGTTTACCCTTTGGAGGGGTTGGACGTTTTAAACGTTTTATTCTAATTACCGGGGTTTACCCTTTGGAGGGGTTGGACGTATTCACACTTTTAACGAAGAAGGGTTTCGAAATATGCATGCGTTTCAGAGTCTTCTTTGTTAGCATGGTAACATTTAAAGTTTAATCCTACAGTGAAAAAGTACATACGCAGTAAGAAAACAACTAATTCAAATGCAACAACAACATGAATGCCTTGTGGTCATTCGTAATGTGTTAAAAACTTTCCTTTTTAATATATATAACTGAAATAGTTTCCAGGATGTTTCAACCAAATGATAAAGTTTTATCTCGTGCAAAATATGTGTTTGGTCCACCAATTTAAAAGCCCCATACAAACACGGACCTATAAACCACGGTAAGATCTCGGAATGAAATCGCGCTGCACGCGTGAGTTTGAGCTAATCGCATAAACACAGACGAGAGTTGTCAATCCATGGTTTATAGGTCCGTGATACAAATAGCTTTCCAAAAATAGCCCTAGATAGTGACACGGACTAGGTTTATAGGTCCGTGATAGTGACAACGTGAAGTAAGGAAAATATTGAGAAAAATGTGATAAAAGTAATAACTATTAAAGTATTGCGTTTATTTAATATAATGGACATTAATTGTGTGATTTTTTTTTTAAGATAAGAATATTCCATGAAAACTTAACAAATTATAAAAATTGGTCAAATTATTGAAACTAATATGATGAATTCGCTTCGTTAAACATCTTTAAGTATATAAACTGTTTTCGAGGCGGCCACTCTAAAATAATGCAATGTTTTGGCACTTGACAAATATCTGCTTGTGTATATGACTCAGACACAACGGATCTTTTGCCGTGCACAAATAGAGATAATGGACTTATTACAGCAGGTAAAATAGAACTTTTTATTTTAGAGTTTTTCTACAAACATCTTGCTGTCATTGAATAGAAACAAAATAAACAACACACGTAATTATAAATGTCTGTGATAATATTTTCAATGTCCTTATTATAATTTGTATTAAAATTAATAATATTCAGCAGAACTCAGTATATTGCATTCAGCTCAAGGAGTTTCTAGCAAATACAATTGTTACAGGTATTCAGATCAGTGCATGCATTCTGTAACAATCATCTAAATTGTAGTATTTTAGACGGAAAATTATCAGGTACGAGATGAAAAGTTGTTTTTTTAAGTACTGCGATTGATCCGTGATATGCATTTGACTAGGGTGTGGTTACGTAGATTCGGATTTCCCAAGATTCTGTACATTTCCAGCCTGATATGATCTCGCGGATCTAGTAGGGAATTTAATTATTGGTGTCTGACCTTCAAACATATTTGACAGTGGTGTATAGAGTGCAAATATGTGGTGCGAGCTGATAACTACCAAGATGGCGTCCGGGTGGCCACCCTGAATTGTTATTTCATTGTAAATGCTATTAAGGATTTTACTCCTCCGAAAATGGACTTCAAAAATACACCATTGACCATTTGAAGGTCAACGCCATTTCAAAGTTAATGTACGACAAATATCCTTGTATTTGAATTTATCTTCATTTTTTTACGTCAGTTTAAGTTTATTTATAATTAATTTTATGAAATGAATGATGTGGTGGCACCATTTGTAAGTGTATATTTCTGCATTTAAAGCCATATGTTTTGGTTAAATAAAATAATTTTAAAGCCTATAATCATGTTTCAAACACATTGAACCTATGGTGGTCACCAACTTGATTTTTCTAAAATAATTGTATGAGGTTTTGGGACTGTTTATCTTAAACAATGAATGCCTTGTATATAGTTCATACTTTAACCATGTTGATATACATTATTGACGTCTGAACGATCAATGTCATTTCAATGTCAAAATACCCAAGTAAGCAAAAATGAAGTAACTCGTTTATTTTTATCTTCTTATCTTCAGTCATATTTTTTATCCATATCCAGTTTCTTTTTAAAACTCTTTCATAACAAAAAAGTAGATTTCGTACTAGTTTTAATTGCTCAAGTTAAAAGTTTCAGATACTACAAACTTTGCTGAACATTTTGACATATTCAATCCTTTGTTCGACTCTTGTTATTACCTTCTCTCTTTTATAAGCCTCTTTCTGAATTAGAGTCACCCCAGTTAAGATGCAATATGAGCTTATTTATAATGCGTATAGAACAAAAGTGAAGTATCGTGTAATTTGATTTCAGGATTGTGTAAAATAACAACCCAGTGAGAAACTTGAGCCGTTTAACGGACAAGGGAACTTTTCGAATATCAGAATGCTGTAATTGGAACTATGACAAGCTTAATTAGGTTTGTATAGTTTATTTCATTTGAGCGCGGGACCCCCCCCCCCCCCGCCTAGTTTTCTGTGGGTAAAATAGACTCGCGCCGCCCATTGTGTCAGACTGTGTAATTTTAAGGCAATTAACGTTTTTTTCTGTATAATTTTTTTTCTTCAATATTGTCTTATCTGATTGTAGTATTTCAAATAATCAAAGTTTAGACTATATTTTTTTTAAAAGCGGTTAACTAGAACAATCCGAATGAGATTGGGGGAACAATACATTACGCCACTAAATTTATGTCATTTTGTTAAGTAACACTCATAGCGACGAAGGGCTCACATAAATGTGTGAGCTTGATCATAAGAAAGGGGACCTTATGTCATAGATCCGTGACATTCATAGTAATGCAGAATTCTTATACAACTGTTAAAGGTTTGTTTTTAAGAATGCTACATTTCTTGGAACTTTACGGGTTGACTGTGGAGTCACTTTAAGCAGATTAGACGTCATGCTTATTAATGAATTTTTATTTTGCAAATACACTTTGCTAAATGCTACGTGCCTGTCAATCAAATAAACACAGTACGTTAACATTGCAATTATGCACTGACACCAAGAACATGTAATATTGCTCAAAATATAACAGTCATACTCAACAATCAAACGGGTTTGAAATCGTGATTTTTGTTACCGCGCAGCGATGGTGTTTTTACGCCACCACTTGTCAATGCTTCAAAACATCTAGATTGCAAACAGTGAACATATTAGGTTAAAATAATACTTAGCTTCAAGATCTTCCAAAGTATGCACTATAAAGTAAACATGAACAATATGAAGAATCATGCAATTAAAATATAAACGATTTACAGGATATTCATGGGCTCAACTTAATATGATTCTTAGCAACTTCAAATCCTTTTATGTTAAACATTCTTATCTTGTCATAGATAACTCTTCCTGTTTTCTTTTGCAAATTTTTGTTGGTATTTACTAAACGTAACAACGCATTAAATACATCACGAACTGAATTAAAGCCGTTGTGAAGCATGCTCAGTATGCGTGTTAAACTTAGTAGTAAGATACATAGTATGTAGCATATCATTAAAATTGACTCATTCATATTCGAGTTACTACTTTTTCTACTTCGCAGAATAAAAGAAGATAGCAGTATTTTTAAGAGAAAGAAGTAGAAGACAGACCAAGACACAATGGCTAGTATAGTGTTATCAGATAAAGACGAATCTCTACTGTATTCAAAAGCACACCAACTCAATGTCGACGTTGCCAGCGATGTCCTCAGAAAACTGGTTGAAAAAAAACTCTCAGCAAGCTTAATCTCGTTAGCAGCGTTTCTTGCCTCAAAATCAACGGAGATCAAAGCTCATAAAAAGAGAGGAATACTTGCTGCTAGTCAATTCCAGTTACTGAATGCACCAACCACAACCGTCGACAATCTTGACGTTACTCTTCTTACATATATATTGAAAAATTTCATTCCTCTAAGCATTCAAGAAGAGGCTGATATTGATAAATTGAGAGTCATAAGGAATGAATTGGCGCACGCTCCTAAATATAGACTTACATCCAATGATATTTTTGACAGAACAAAGACTGTCATTCATTCAATTTGCACAGCACTCACGGAAGAAAGAGCAGAAGAGATCGAGATTTGCATCAAAAGATTGCAAGGGAATGAACTTTTATCGAAGGTGAGCTGCGATATGATATTGTCATTACAGAACGAGGCTGCAATGGATAAACTCTTAAAGGCATCGGAGAACGAAAACGGTATGGGATTGTGCTTCTAATTATTGTTAACTTAAAAAGTGTTAAGTAATCTTAAACGATCTTTGAGCTATTATTTAAAGTTTTAATGGCCGATAATCAATAAATGCATCCTCTTTTTGATATCTAATTTTCTAAATATGATTAACTTTGTGCAAATGATAACATAATTCTGCATGCTTGTTTAACAATTTTAGTTCAAGAAACGAAATTGAAGTTTAGATTATCAGCATATGCGTTGGAAATAGGTCGAAACATTGATGTGGACGTTTTATCAAGGAATTTACTTGATAAAGGACTAATAACCGAAGAGATTCACAGAGACGTAACCAGTGAACACAACTTCGAAGACCAAGCATACATTCTTGTTATGCACATGATGAACGAAAAGCACGAACGTGTTTTGCTGTTTTGCGACTGCATCAGTGAGATGAACAATTGTTTAGGAACTATCCTGTGCAAGAATCAGCCAAATTTAGGTAGTATTTGGATTATGATATGATCTTTGTTTACGCAAAGGAACAATGAAATGTGAATAATATAAATTAAAATAGGAATTTGTATTATATGCAAGTTTAAATATAAACACAGTATAGTTTAAACTTAATTATTTTACAACGGATGTGAACAAGTTATCACACCATTATATTAATCACTCTCGTTGACAAAATCTTACGCGAGAGTGTGGTCTTGTATTGTTTGGGAAAACCGGAGAAACACCACTTGTCCGGCTTGGTGACCACAAACCAATATCACATACACCTAGTGCGGGAATCGAACCCAGGTCGCATAGGTGAGAAGCGATTGCGCTTACCACTGCGCTTACTGGACAACACAGAGAATAGTTTTCTATCGAAATGCATTCGTTGTGCATTGATAACGACACAATGACCTCGCAAACTATATAGTGACGTTACAGTATGAACGTTTGACGATGATAAAATAGTCAACTAGTTGTAATTCAATCAATCTGTTGGTGTCTTTTCAGGCAAAACCTTGAAAAAAATGGAGAGAGATGCAATACGAGATATTCTCAAGAAGTCGTTCGAAAAGAGTCCCATGGGCAGAGTAAAGTGTGAAGATGTGCATGAATACATAGAAAATGCGCGCCGTTGTTTAACCCCTTTTTCAACAGTCAGAGATTGTGTTTTGGCCGAGTTCACAGACACTGTCTTCGAGGACAGCTTCAGCAGGTTAGCGTTAGACTTTATATTTTTTGTACTGTATTTGCCACAGAAAGTGTATTTGTTATTTTCCTCAGATTTTCCGACATTATTGTTAAATTTTTCTTCGTTATTAGTTTTCAGGGTTTGAATTGGGTGAGCAGTATCAACACATACGATGAATCTGAACTTGAAAGTAAGAGTATGATCATTTTTTATTTGTTTGAAGTGTCCGAGTAAGAATTACGTTCAAGAGAAATATTGATCATGACAAGATAAATCGTTAAAATCTCGACTATTAAGTTCATGATTTTAATGCGGTGAAAGTTAAACAAAAGACTCAGATCAAAATATTCATTTGAGTGTCTATTTTATTAAGTATTAAAGATAATATCATAGAACTTAGAGGGGAATCACTTATGCTTTTGGTTAAAAATAAATGTAAAGAATATATTCCGAAAGTAATATCAAATGTGGTCTTCGGAAAGAGTGCCTGTTTATTTACGTTTCAGAGCATACATTAACTAGGATCATTATATGATATTTATATTCGAATATTTGAGTTATTTCGATATTTTCTACCTGACGAAAAATGTATGTTGTTTTGTTACGGAGCTAAGGTAAAAACACAATAAACAACGACGAATATAAATTTAAACACAAAATTATGAACTTAGAGCGATTTAAATTTGTTTAAAAAACAAATATTTAATTGTTTCGATCTTTTAAGGTAAATCGAACAAAACAATGCTACCTGAAGAACCACCCTGAAAGTATCATGTTTTGTCGACAACATGATCTTGACATTTTCGCCGGTTAAATATTTGCTACAATTATGGGGAATTGGTTGTCAAATTACACTTTCATTTAAGATTTATAAACCATTCTGAACAAAAACAATTTACTGTTTGAAAAATAGGCGACTATGGATTTCAATGTCATTATTGTTACCAAACCAACTCTCTATTCATACATATCTTGATCGGATTAAACAACATTTGGAAATTCAATTGGTAGGGTATACCATATTCGTAACGGGTTTTTTTCTGCGTTTATTTACGCTAGCCTTATTTCAGATGACAACTTTCCGCTGACGAATATGAAAAGTGAAGATTTTTCTATGTTTGTAACAACGCATGTCCGGAAACTATCAAATGACCCAAGGATGAATGGAATAGTGAACACAATTTCAAACATAATTACCAATGGCATGATTTCTTCGAAAGTGTTTGCAATGTTTCCATCAAAGACAATGATAGATCATTTCAAGACTGAACTCGAGAGTGAGGGATATAACTTGAGCATTGGTATTAAAGAAACCTTGATTTCTATTCAAGAGGAAATTCTTAAAAAAAGCAACGAGAAAATGAGCGACCAGTTAGCGTCATTTCGCCCGTTCAAAACTGCTGTTAAACATGGTTATGCGGCGTCAAGTACAGTAAGAAATGATGCAGCTGGTCTTACTGACACTGTTCATCATTTTGTGTATCCGAGAAAACGAAGGGATTTGAGTCATGCATTCTTCATGAGTGAAGCAATGAAATTCATTAGTGCTAGTATTAATGGGAGACAAAATGGCACACTTCATTTTGGAATCAAAGCAAAGGAAAATAACACGGGGACAATTGTTGGTGTCCCTTGCTCTCTTTTTGACCACATTTCCCTCCAATCAACCTTTCGCACGTGCATCAAGAGATGCTTTGGCTCCAAATGGAAACGCATTTTGCGTTGCCTAAGTCCATTACAAATAATTAATGTGACCAACGACAAGAACGTTATAGAACTTGATATTGAGCCATGTTCCTGGTACCTTGAAGATAACTTTATTCAAGTAAACTTTCCACCTTGGGGAAATCAACAGCAAAAATGTTTCTTGCAAACACCGTCTGAATGCCGTCTTGACTCGATTGAAACAATAAATCAACTTAAAGTGAAAGAAGTAGAAATAGATTTTACGTATACATTTGAACAAAGGCGAATGCTTGACGGATCTGAAATGCATTTAAAAACGGCAGTAAGAACTCGTTTATCAGATCTGGCGAAACGAATGACTTCAGGCAATAAATATGTCACCCCGCATTTCTTTCCTCACATCATTTGTGGAAATTACTCTGATTCTAATGAATCAGAACAATTACTCTCAGAATTGTCTTCAATGGAGTCTGTGTTTCTGTCTGCAAGCGCTGTATTTAATTTTGACCATTCAACAAACCTTCGAAACAACATTGAACACGGGAAATTGGTTTTTGATATCTACAACACTCAGGATAAAAATACATTCTGCGTTGATGGATCAAAGATAGCGTGGCTTGATTGCCACGGTGGTTCCGACAAATGGTTTAAGTCACATTACGTGGGTTTCAACAATGCAGTTGAACATTTTGTTATGTCATACGGTGAACGAATTTTGTTTATATTCTTGATATTTCAAAAGCTAGAAAGATGTGACCCACTTTATAGAATTGCCTTTGACTTCTGCTGCAAATACAAAGACAGAACCAGTATTATTTCAGACAAGCAAGAAAATGTAAAATTGCTCCAGCATGAAGTCCGTGAGCTTTTAAATGAAGACATCGAGGTGAATTTCTACACCGGGTTTTCTTGGTGTCAGTTAGCAAAAGCCTTCAGTGCAATATTTGTACGAAACCCAAAAACTCATTATAGATTACCCACAGGGGATGGAACAGTGACTTTAATGACAGTTTTGGAGAAAGAAAAGGAAAACATATCAGACATTGAATTGATAAGCGGGGACGAATGCGTGGCCCAGTTCGGTGAGATGAGTCATAATGAACAAAAGATCAAAAAGAAGGATGCCGAAGAGAGTTATTATAAAGGAAACGAAGTCTCATGGTGGAATTTCTTCTTTAAGGGTCAGGTTTGCAAAAGGGATCTACTTAAATACTTTGTTGGTCATATTGAAGACGTGATCAAAAGTGGAGCCGATAAAAACCGGTATGAAATCATAGATATTTTCCATCAGCACGGGGCTGGAGGAACAACCCTCGGTAAACAACTCATTTGGCACTTTAGTCAGTTTACAAATGATCCTTCGAAGGCACTTAAAGCTTGTATTGTCACAAGAGTAGTTGAGAAAAAGACAGCAAAAGAAATAGCTCGATTCAGGCATTTTGGCGAGAACGACGACAATCTCATCAAACCGGTACTGATTCTAGCCGATAACAAAACGGATGAAGACATCAAAGTGCTTAAAGACAATCTTGATTTTATGTCATATAAAAGAGGGTCTAAGTCGGGAAAACTCTTCTGTATACTTATCGTGGTGTCAAGAATAACTATGGCGAAGTCTTATGAAAATAAACGTAATGTGTTAAGACATTCCCTTAGTGCGATAGAAATATCACGATTTGAAGATCGCGCAAAAGACGTAGAGGACTTGCAGTCACTCATTGCATTCAATGTTATGAAGGAAAACTTCAACGAGGAACATATTCGAAGTACAGTGCATAACATAATGGAAGGGTTGAAAGAAAAAGAGGAGGTACCTCTGCAACATATTTCGTTGGTCTGCAAGTTTGATGTTAGTACTGCAATTCCTACAAGTGTTTTTGATGAGATGATGGGATGTGTCGCTTCATCGAGTTCGCGTTACAATATTGATGAACTGCTTCTGAGAGGAAAACCAGTCGGCTTAGTTGACCTACGGCACAGAAAAGCTCTTGGCTATCGACAAACTTGGAATGTTAGAACAACAGAGTCACTTGAACTTCTGCTTAAGTACAGAGAAACGAAGGGGATTAGTGGGGTGACAATAATATCACCTGTTATCGTAGATGAAATTCTCAAAGCTCTGATGAAGAAGCATTCAAAGACGCTTGAAGTAGTTGTTCAAGATTTACTAGACTTTTTGAAAGCAAAGCTTACAAATACATCTGAGAAGGAGAAAGCAGTGTCTGACTTCAGAGATACCATATCCGGTCTGTTTGTTACTCGACCAACAACTAGGACTGGGGACACAAAAGAAAGACGAGACTTTTCAAATCTCATCCATTCATTAATAGATACCAGACCAGAAGAAACAAAGCAAAATGCTTACAAAAGGGCATACCAGTTGATGAAATACTGCTTCGAAATTTCAAACAACCCCTACGTAGGGCAACATCTGGCGAGGCTATGCATCTCCTTCAGATGCTATTCACAGGCTGAAGAAGCCATTGAACGTGCTATTGCAGTGAATAGTGGCGTGCCATATAAATCCATATTGTTTGATACGTACGGTCAAATCTACAAATCGCAGATGGAACAGGTACTAAAGAAAACTGCAGAGATTGATTATTCTGGTGAGATTCAGGATATTATAAAATTGGCATTGACAGCACTTCGACATTTTCGAAGAGCTCAGGAACTCGACGTAATAAATGATATGACCTCTTACTTCATGGAATTGTACACAGCGTTTTCATTCTTAGAAAATATAATGGATGTGGACAAAATAGTCGGTGATAAGCAAATGTTTCACAAATTCATAAATGGCTATGAGACCGATGTGTTTGATCACTTAGGAGAAGACATTGATACGTTTCGTAGGGAAGGTGAGCAACACAACCACTTGACCAACACATTGATCCGGATAGAGTATGAGTTGTTCATGAAAAAACGACCGTTTAAAGATTCCTTAAGTAAAAAGGAGTATGAAAAGAAAGCAGTGGACTTACGTAAAACGTATGAATACATCTACGGAGAAGAGGATCAGAAATTCATGGTGGCTGAAACTTTTAAATCGATGCAACATGCGTACAGAAGATTTCCGAACAATTTGAAAAGAGTGATAAGGAAGATATCATCTGCCAAAGCTATTGCCCGTGAAAAAGATTTGATGAAGTATTTGGCATACAACATCATTGATATTTCGCAACGGAAAGGAATGCGTGACCTTGATGAGAGTGTTGATATATATGGATACATGATAATTTTAAGCGACAAACTTTTACAACTACAACGAAAGAAAAATCGAAACAGTGGGAATGTTTATATTGAACCATATATGTACTTTGCTTTACTTCACTGGCCATTGCCAAGCCGAAGAGAAAAATACTTCTCAAAGACCAGTCAATTAGGAAACCTGTCTGAAATAATAGACGAATGGCAGAATATATACGATGAGAGATTCGTATCCAAACGAATTGAATCAGCGCGTACTAAAGCAGCTACATATTTTGCGTTGGCAAAAGGCAACCCCGGATATGATTTCGTTGATCAGGACATGATAAGAGATTTATGGAGAAAAGAAAGAGAAAAGGAAGGTAAATCAAGAGTGGAAGTAATGGACGATGACATTTGGAACCATACAATCGGAAACGAAACGTATGTTCGATTAGAAGGTGTTGTCGACAGAACTGGAAATCACATCAACCATCAGGTATATACAGGATATGTCGCGACTCGTCATATTAAACACACTTCTATTCAACGAGTTCAGAACAATGTTAGTAAGCGAGACTTTTGCGAACTCACTTACACATTTCCTGAACTAGTTGAATGTAATTGTGTATTATATGCCGACCAGTGTCAAATTGTATAACCACATGTTGTTTTTTTTCGAAAATAACAACAATAACAAAATTTACCTTCCTGTTTCCCCGAATACCACAAAGCAATGAAATTTTCCGCGGTACCTGCATTGCAAAATTGTAGTACAGGAGATAAGTTAAAACAAAAAAAATGTACTAAGATGGTATCCAGTAAGAATCAAAACATGTACAATATTTTAACGAAATTTTGTTTTTGGACATTGTGCCGTCAAACACAGTAAGAATTTGCATACTGTGTTACTTTCGGTTTAATCATTGTTAGAACTGTAAGAGCAACCTTGTTCAGCCTAAAAAATATCTGATGCCGAGAAATCCACAAAATTAAATGCTGACATAATTGATTCTTGTAATGTAGTAAATAAGGTCTCTTTTCAGTTGGGAAAGGTTGGTTTTGAGCGTTGTTTACGACACATTGTATTGCATAGGCCTAAGTACAAACCAGTAAATTGTCAGTATAAATATTTGCATCTTTTTGCGCATATGCCGAGAAAAACATGGACACTTGACTGTTACTGTGTCTTCTATATTTACTTCGCGGGATAGGAATGTGTAAAGGAAATAAATTGACATAAAGTCACATTCGACGACAGTATTTCACGCATTTACTAGTATCTGTAATGAGTTTCGATAGAAACAGTAGTGAAAGTAGGCCCGCACATCCGATATCCGCAGATCACACGTACAACATCAAATAATTTCGGACGCTTGTGAACAACAGGAGTACATTATTTTTTTAGGTTTCCTGTGATGATTCCAAAACGTTGCGACGTCGATATTCATTTGTGATTGCAACTTATGAAAACTGCGATCATTTGAGATATAGGAACGTGACGTTTGTGTTGGGGTTCACTTGGCGAGGACCTGCTGCGTTCGGTGTAAACCTAAACGGTAAGATTATAAACAACATGTTTTTAGAAATTAATCTGCAACAAAAAAACTGTCTTCTTTCGTTACCAAATGAGAATTAGTCGTGGGAAAGTTTTCATACTACAACTCGGACAACGTTCAAATTCGTTCCATCAAATTTTTTTTAAAAAAAGATAAAAAAATAAATAAAAAATAACCTGTTTTAATTAAATAAGTTTATAATGTTTTATTGGACTATATTTTCATAATGAAATCAAGAAAATATAAAGACAAACAGTAAATATTTTGCTCTCCTTGTATGTGATATGTTGCCTTATATACAGAAAGCGACGAAGGAGATGAATCGAGCAAAAGTCTTCGACATGTACGAGCAATGGAAGTTAAACAGACTAAGAGATCAATACCAGAGGAAGATCAAACTGAAGTAAATTTGCATTTTATGTCCAATGATTCATGTCAAATGATTTCGTTTATCATTTTGCTTGCTAATCGATATAAACTCTTAATTTATAGCTTAATGCTTTGTCTAAAATAATGCAGTTAAACTAGCGAATACCACGGACCTGCCGCAGGAAGATTAAAAAAACAAAAGCAAATTAAGAAGCGGTTTATGCAAACATCCACAAAGGGCAGGAGCTATTTTAGTGTGCTTTGTATCGTTTCGGTTTAAAATTTAGCAAAGACAGCTCGTAGTATTTTCGCCAGCATATTTATTCGTGTGTTTAAGCGTATGTGTTCTTTTATGTTGCTTAACCCCGGCTGGTTTACAAATTATTCTTTAAAATATGTTTCGGTATGAACAAATTTTTTATTTAAGATTTACTTAGGCAATCATTGCCGCATAGCTACGACTTTACCGTGCAGTTGGGGACTGGACTTCTATATTAGTTAGTACTATCTTTTTACTGTACTCTTCAATGGCTCAACGGTGAGGCCGGCTCCAATTAGGCCTTTAACATTGATTTTGCTATTACTGGTAAACAATAAGGTACAAACGTAAGGTTGGCTTCCCATTAGTTTAAATCCCCAATGAATTGCTGTTCGGCTGACTGTTTTAGTGGAAACCACAATATTAGTGAATGCATAATGTATGCATGTGTACTCTGTCTTAGTTATTTTGTGATGTTGTGTGTTTCTCTTTAAGATCTTCGTTGATGGTTTGACTTCTGGGCGTTTGTCAATAAATAAAGGCATTGATACATGACCGTATTTAAGATTGACTGAGGCATATTTATACCATCCCAGGAACAGTTAATAGGTTGTGACACCAGGTGTACAGTTGAAGAATAAAAATAAAAAAAACACGTCAATTATATGTGTTTTTATTACAGAAACGACGACCTGAACAAAACTAGGGAGATTAACTGTTAGGAACGGCCAATGATATAGACGTTGCAAAGGGAATCGTCAAACACGTCAAAAGTTCAGATGAGAGGCAAGAGGCTGGTAGAATAACGCAGAAAAAAAGACAAAACATCAAATGTACAAAAAAATCCATGAAAAATTAATTGATACAAGTGTTTGTGGTGAATTCAACAATTCCGAACGCGATGGAGCATCATTATGAAGAAGATTTTTGACGCGCTAACGTGATTTTGATCATACTCACGTGACATGCGTACGGTGAGTTTTACAGACATTGTTATGCTAATCGCTGCATATGTTTTGATGTACTGTCATTTTAGATTGACTTTTTTTGCATTTTGCTGTTTCTGTTGTTGCTGCTATTATTATTATTGAAAAGCTGAAACAAATCTATTTAAAACTTAATTTTGCATTTTATGCTGTAAAATTACCATAACTGTCATTATTATTTACATTTATCAACACAAATGTTGTTAAACATTATAGTTTGAACATTTAACTACATATAAAATTATGGGTGGCAATTGCACTTAATTTTGATCACCCATTTCATTAAGACCGCTATCAGTTTGATTGTTTTCTTTGTTTGATTGTGATTACTCTTAAACAAAAAGTCTTGAGTTTTCCTCTTGTATTTTTCTATTTTGTATATATTTGTTTGGGTGTTTAACTGACCGTTCAAAGGTAATCCAATCGTTTATCGGTTAAGCTATTTTAATGCGTTTGAGGTGTATGTATTTGTGAATGATTTTACATGTTTGTGTTGTTATAGAGTTCATTGTCGTTTGGGCTCTTCATTGTGCCTCTAAACAGTTTTTTTTTTATTTTTTTATTTTTAAATTGACTACTGAGTTACCCGTGTTGTTCATTGTAATGCCATATTTTGTACAAAACATTCGATATTTTACACAAAACATTCGATATGACATTTAGCAGATCATTCTGACAAAGTTTTTTTTAAGCATTTGGAATACAAAAGTTTCTAAGTATATCAATACAAACTTTCATCAATTCAAATACAGCATTATATCATAGTTTAAAGTGACACTCTTATACAAAATCAATACATACACATGTATTACAAACATCAATTTTGACTGATGAACCTTTATCTAATCAATTAGTAATGCATTTATGGAAAATATTAATTACTAATAACAAGATTGTAACCGTGTATTAAATAGCAGAAAGCGCAAAAATATTAAATGATTGGTGAATGCTAAAAGATTGACTGTGGTCAACTATTGTCTCATAAGGTAGAAATACTGTGTTTTGTGCTCATTTCTTTCAAATTGAGCTTAGTATCGTTCATAAGAACCATTGTGTTCGACATTAATCCTTTTTGGAATATTAAAACAATAGTATCAATTGTGGTAAATCTTATTTGGGAGTAAGAGTGTATCTTTAACTTCATAACTCATCTTAACACGTACCCTTTTTGATTACCCATGGACTATGGTTTTCTTCCATTTCGATGATTGGTTTTATTGACCAATAAACAATCATCTTAACATTTTTATAGTACTTTAACATACTGTGTTTTTATATTTCCTATCATATGTATCCAGACCGGTGAACTGGTTTATATATAAACATTGTACAGTTTATATAATGTATATGCTGTGCATTTCAAATTGCAAAACATGATGTTGATATGACTCATGTATAGAACGTATGGTATGGTATCTTTACTATAATGATAGTTATATCATTTACAGTTGCATTAAATATATATTACTTATGTATGTTAAATAACAATAAAATAGTACTCCCGTATTACCTTGATCGTTGCAATTAATACCCTTAAATGCGTACATTTAAACTGGACTATCTAGCTGTTCCTGGTTACCTACATTGGTCATTGGTTTAATGTACATAACTTATTTGCTCTTCCTTGGCTCTGAATATGCCCTAAACGTTCCCAACATTGTCTATCAATTGTTTTTATTTTCTTCCTTATTGTTTTTGATTATGTTTTTATATATATTACGAAGGCAAGTAATTAGCGCACCACAGTGGCATTTTTTATTTCCACTGGCAATCATAAACGAATGAAACTTTTGCTCCCAACGTTTAAAACATTCACCGAGGTTTGGGTTCACAAGAAATGTTAATGGCGGTGGCGCTTTCAAATACATTTCAATTATGTTTGAAAACTGCATTCGTATTCAATTCACTTCATTAATCCACACTCTATTTAAATTTCGCACTTTGAATTTAATTGTTCTACCGACACATTTTATGTTTAAGGCTATCGGAGAGAGAGACACATGTTTAATACATTATTTGATAGTTAATCTTACTATAATGCATATTTGTAAATTAACAACACACTATTAAACTTATAAAACATACTTTTATTAAGAAGTAATGGAAAAAAATACTAACCATACGCTACTTATAAACATACACTGTTGATATTGATATAAAATTAAATGACTCCTTATACATAAAAGAACAACTTTATTCACAGAGTTACCTTAACACTTCGCGTGCATTTGACATGACTATTATTAGATCAGGCCAAATTTTTTTGTTTGTTTAGGGTAACCTTCCCAAATTTCTAGGTAGGGTAGGTTGGGATTTTTTTTTTCAAAACCTGTCGTAAGTTCAGAGTGTTTTCTTGCACATGGCAGTCTTTCCTACATAACTGTAATTGCCTGACTTTGTTTTATCATATAAACAATAATTCTGATGAAAATCTGCATTTATCCGCCCTTCGTAACTCTCTATTCGCTATCGAATATTTTTTTTTGCTCAGAAACGGAAAAACAAAAAGTTAGGGTCGGCTCATTTTTATAGGTAGGGTCGGGTTACCCGAAACAGATATATCTTTTTTAGGCCTCAAACATGAAACGCACCTCTTTATTAGATCAAACATTGAACGGACCTCTTTTTCAGATCAAACATGAAACGGACTCTTTTTCAGATCAAACATGAAACGGACCTTTTCTTCATATTGATCATGAAACGGAGCAAGTTTTTATAAAAAATGGAGCAGACGACTTTTTCAGAACAAACATGAAACGGACCACATAAAAAAAACCCAAAAAACAGGAAAAACGGACCTCTTTTTAGATAAAAAATGAAACGGACTTTATTTTTGGATAAAACGTGAATCAGACATCTTTTTCAGTTCAAACATGAAACGGACCTCGTTTCACATCGAAAATGAAACGGACCTCTTTTTCAGACCAAAACATGAAATGGGCCTCGTTTTCAGATCAAACATGAAACGGACCATTTTTTTTCATTTCAAACATATAACTTGAGAACCCTCTGAAGAAGGAACAGCAGGAAGCAGATATATAGATATATATGTTAATATATCGCATTTTTAAGAACCCTCATACCACCCCATAAAGGCCACCATACTGGGAAAAACTCGTTTAAACCACTTGCAACGTTGGCCAAAATTTCACAAAAAATCGACACAAAAAGCTGTTTCCGGCTGGGTTTGGTACTCTTCAGAGTAAATTAGGCCGAATACCCCCTAGTAGTAGTAGGTGCTGTAGGGGACACAAACATCCACCACCCCATATAGGTTATAATACTGGGAAAACTAGTTAACTCGTTAAAACCACTTGCAAAAATGGCCAAAATTCCACAAAAATCAACATCAAACTTTTTTTCCGGCTGTGTCTGATACTCACTAGAATGAAGAAGGCGGAGTACCACCTAGAAGTCTCTGTATGGCACTCATACACTTACCACTCCATATAGGTCACAATACTTGGAAAAGTCATTTACACGTTTTAACCACTTGCAAAGGTGGCCAAAATTCCACAAAAATCGACACAAAACCTTTTTTCGGCTGGGTCAGGTACTCACTAGAGTGAAGAAGGCGGAGTACCACCTAGTAAGTGTTGTTGGGGTTACATACACATACCAACCCATAAACCCGTATGTCAAGGGGGCGTTTCAATAAAGATCTTAGTCGATTTTAATCGTAAATTGAAATTATCTTAGTAATGTAGTTCCATTACTTGGCTTCAAATTTGAGTGAAATAAGCTTAAACCATCGGCGTAAAGTAAGCCAGATAGCCGGCCGCATTTTATTTCAGCCCGGTGGTATATATTTTTCGGTCGGATATTATTTCTGGCCGGATGAATATATATTTTGTTTCTCGCTGAATACCACCTACTACGACATGTCCACCTACCACCCACTAAAGGTCACCACGCTAAGAAAACTCCGTAACTCGTTCAAATCACTCGTAATACGGACCAAAACTCTAAATGAAACACGTTTTTTTTCCGGTTTGGTCTGGTACTGAAAATATTGATACTTTGATACTCACTAGAAGTAGGCGGAACCGCTTAAAATGTGTTGAAGGGTATACTGCCAGCTACAACCACCCCACCCCATTTAGTTCACCAATCTGTGAAAACTCGAAAATTCTTTCAATGTGTTCGCTAAATTGGTTTAAAATCGCCACAAAACCCGTTTTCCAACAGGATCTGTTACTGACTACCGGGAATTAATACTGAGAAACGAAGAGTGGTGCAATTAACATAATTTATTTTACGTCCACTAAATGTATCCAATGTGTTTGCAATAGCTCAATCAGAACCAGTCGATGCCTCATAACGTGTAAAGGTTTTAATAGTGTAAATATATTTCCGGTGCAGAGCAAAACAGATTTCTATTTAGTTCACCCTCAACCGAAAATAGTCTACGGAGATTGAGTGGTATAAACATAAGGGTACGGTTTAACCTAGTCAAGTTTAAGATTAATGCACAAACCAGATTAATCACATATCACGACTATAGTCAGGTTCGGCTGATTTCTACTTTGTATTTGTTTATTTCGTGTAAGAACAAACTTTTGGATGTATTATAGCTTGAACAACGCATTCCAGTGGAAATTAACACTCATCCTCAAAGGACATTGTAACAACGTCTGAGTAACAACGAGAAGTGACAGCAAAGGGCTATACAACCAAATGAATAGAGGAAATGGTGGTCAGCCCCGGTTTATTTTGGGCATACCAGGCTCTGGGTGCTTCATCATGAGTCGGTTGATATGTGTCACTTCTAAGGGATCATATGGCTGTATGAGCTATGCCTTTATAGTGGCATTTGTAAATCATTGTTTGATCAATGACATACTTTAACACACTATGACATGCGATGGCTCACAAGCAACACATATTTTACTTAAAAGTATATACAGCCTTTATACTCAAACAGCTATTACCAGATTATTAGAAACCACCGACAACGTGATGAAACTACCTCTTTTTCAGAACAAACGTTCGCAATAATTTGTTAGATCAGATGAAACGGACTACTTTTGTCAGATCAAACATGAAATAGACTACTTTTGTAAGATCAAACATGAAATAGACTACTTTTGTCAGATCAAACATGATACGGACTACTTTTGTGAGTTCAAACATGAAACGGACTTTTTTCACCCAATTACAAACTGTCACAATGAACTAACGTCCTAACATGTCCTGCGTATGGTTTCGGTTGGTTTCTTTTTAACCACTGCTTTAATATTGCTATTTAAAGTGTGTGTCCAAAATAGTTCATTTTAGTCATACATTGACAAAAAAACTGACCACTTTTCCAATTAAACATTGAATAGACCACTTTTCCGATCAAACATTGAACAGACCACTTTTCCAATCAAACATTGAACAGACAACTTTTCCAATTCAACATTAAACATACCACTTTTCCAATCAAACATTGAACAGACCACTTTTCCAATTAAACATTAATCGGACTGCTTTTCTAGATTAAACAGTAAACGGGCTACTTTTCCGATCCAACATTAAAAGGACTACTTTTCCAAATAACTATAACTGTATCTATGCACTTATTGCGTAATAAATTGTTCCACTAAACCGTTATCTGCACTCATTCTGTCCTTATTTCTTGTAGTTTGGCATGGGAATAGAAGGTCCACTTGAGACTGGCACGTCCACTAAAGGTTCCGGTGACACTGGTGGCTGTGGATTGGGATTTGTCTGTGTGCGTGGATACATTGGTAGCGTAGTAGGTTGCTCACATCTTTGTGGAACGATGGTGTCTGTCAAATATATGATAAACATTAAATACTGCTGAGGTCAAATGGTGCGATCAGTTCGTTTTGATACAATAATATGACATGACAACAGTGGCACCAATATATCGGTATAAATTCCAATGGGGATACTTTGGTTTCTTTTAATACTATTGTCTCTTTTAAAAAACAACATTCAGAACACCTCGTCCATTTTCTATCTAAAACAACCTCGGATGTAGTCTGGATTACTTCCCTTATCACTATGTTACGGAACTTCACGTAAACACCCAATGTAGCCCGTTTTCCTGCGTACGAATTACGAACGTACCGTAACATAGTCATAGGGGAGTAATCCAGACCACATCCGAGGTTGTTTACGGTAAAAATGGCCATTCGGAACTCCTCTGCCAATTTTTCATCGAAAACAACCTCTGATATATGCCGGAACAACAGTTAACGTTGGTCGTAAAATTTTAAACAACGGTTTTAATTTATAGTAATGTTTTAACGTGCATTTTGTATCACTGAGTTTAAATTGATTGCCAGTCATATGCATGATCGCATAAATAATTAAGACTCCCAAAAATAAAGTCATGAGTTAAACTGCTTGACTGAGATTACTACGCGGCTTCTTGCAGCGTAGTTAAAGTGTACAGATTTCGGACATTGTAAACCGTCTATATACATCCGATGTTGTTTTCGATAGATAAAGGCCGAGGAGTTCCGAATGCATCAAAGGTTGTTTACGATGGAATACATTTTGTATAATCGAGGAGTACCGAATGTTTAAGAACCTGCAAGACCGTCGTCCATTTTTTCCTTGTTTTTAACTTGCTGTCCAATCAGTGTTTTGTTATGATCGAGTTTTATATCATATGGAAGATGATATATTTTACAATCTAAATTGGATTGATTTAATATCAAGTGAGTACTTTTCAAAGGTATTTCACTTAATTCCCGTCCAAATCAGAATATCACTTTAATAATGACATGATACGTAAATGAAAACAGATACATGCACATAGAATATACATACCTTCTTTCACTTGTTTGCCCCGATGCGAGACAGTTTGTCTTCTTTTTTTTCTACACCTAAAAATAGAAGAATTTCTTCCCAAAACTGGTTTCTCATCTCAAATTCAGCAAGTGTAAGCCAGTAGAGGTATATAATAATAAATCAATAATCGATGTTGTAAAATTACCAAATAAAACAAACTGGGTAGCACTCTGAACTCCTCGGCCTTTTTATCGAAAAAACCCTCGGATGTATTTGGACGGTTTACATACTCAAAAAGAAGTCCCCTGCAAGTAGGTCGCGTAGTAATTTTATTAAGCAGTTAAACTTTATGACTTTACTCTTGGGATTCTTAATTAGTTTTGCAATAATATACTTCACTGACAATCAATTTAAACTTAGATCAATAAATACAATTCTAAAGCACTTCATTTCATTAATGATATAATTAAAAAAATACGAACGACTTCAACTGATGTTACGGCGTACATCCGAGGTTGTTTTCGATAAAAATGGCCGGGGAGCTCCGAATGACTTGGCAGTACATGTTAAAACAATATTGAGTAATATAGGGTTTCATAACGTGTGGCTTGCACAAGGACTTGGAGATATTTCACGTTTTGTGGCAAGTTTGAAGCAAAGAAGACGAGACGTTTATATTAAAATATTCAAACAACAGATTACAAGCTCTTCAAGAGCTTTATTTTATAGAAACATTTCTGTTTTGAATTGAAACCCTTCATCAAGTGTGTAAATGTACTGCCATGTACTGCCATTCAGAATTGCTTTAAACCAGTTCAGATTATCGTCGTATCGGCTAAATATAGACGTGTTGATTTAATATCAAGTGAGTACTTTTCAATAGTATTTAACTTAATTCCCGTCCGAATCAGAATATCACTTGAATAATGAAATGATAAGTAAATGAAAACAGATACATAGAATATACATGCCATCTTTCACTGTTTTGCCCCGATGCGAGACAGTTTGTCTGGGTTTTTTTTTCTCACCTTAAAATAGAAGAATTTCTTCCAAAAACTGGTTTCTCATCTCAAATTCAGCAAATGTAAGCCAGTAGTATATAATATTAAATTAATTATCGATGTTGTAAAATTACCAAATAAAACAAACTGGGCAGCATTCGGAACTACGCCAGTAGAAGCAGATGTTATACTACAAACAAAATATATGAAAATGTTATTGTTAGGCCTAAATGCTTCATATAAACGTGTTAATTGTATGTCCCCCTCCTGATAAAGGGCCTATCCACTCGCCCAATTAAAAAAATTGACGATCACCCGTTACTCCCTATTCCTATCGTATATGCATTGGTCTTGCTGGAAGGCAAATAGGTACCCCTTCATTTAACCAGCTACTGGATCTGCAGCCGACTCCACTTGGGGCTAAAAAGTCCGACACCCCGCTTCCATATGGACGCATAACCCTCTAGACCACGGAGCTATATATGTTAGAACACCGCCTTGTCGCGAACCCTGTTTTTGAGCACATAGTTCCATATTTATCTGTACTTGCATGTGTAAGATCACCGCCTTGTTGAGGACCCTGTTTATGAGCACATAGTTCCATATTTATCTGAACTTGCATATCTTAGATCACTGCCTTGTTGAGGACCCTGTTTATGAGCACATAGTTCCATATTTATCTGAACTTGCATGTGTAAGATCACTGCCTTGTCGCGGACCCTGTTTATGAGCACATAGTTCCATATTTATCTGAACTTGCATGTGTAAGAACACCCCCTTGTTGCGGACCCTGTTTTTGAGCACATAGTTCCATATTTATCTAAACTTGCATGTGTAAGATCACTGCCTTGTTGAGGACCCTGTTTATGAGCACATAGTTCCATATTTATCTGTACTTGCATGTGTAAGATCACCGCCTTGTCGCGGACCCTGTTTTTGAGCACATAGTTCCATATTTATCTGTACTTGCATGTGTAAGATCACCGCCTTGTTGAGGACCCTGTTTATGAGCACATAGTTCCATATTTATCTGTACTTGCATGTGTAAGATCACCGCCTTGTCGCGGACCCTGTTTATGAGCACATACTTCCATATTTATCTGTACTTGCATGTGTAAGATCACCGCCTTGTTGAGGACCCTGTTTATGAGCACATAGTTCCATATTTATCTGTACTTGCATGTGTAAGATCACCGCCTTGTTGAGGACCCTGTTTATGAGCACATAGTTCCATATTTATCTGTACTTCATGTGTAAGATCACCGCCTTGTCGCGGACCCTGTTTATGAGCACATAGTTCCATATTTATCTGTACTTGCATGTGTAAGATCACCGCCTTGTTGAGGACCCTGTTTATGAGCACATAGTTCCATATTTATCTGTACTTGCATGTGTAAGATCACCGCCTTGTTGAGGTCCCTGTTTATGAACACATAGTTCCATATTTATCTGTACTTGCATGTGTAAGATCACCGCCTTGTTGAGGACCCTGTTTATGAGCACATAGTTCCATATTTATCTGAACTTGCATATCTTAGATCACTGCCTTGTTGAGGACCCTGTTTATGAGCACATAGTTCCATAGTTATCTGAACTTGCATGTGTAAGATCACTGCCTTGTTGATGACCCTGTTTATGAACACATAGTTCCATAGTTATCTGAACTTGCATATCTTAGATCACTGCCTTGTTGAGGACCCTGTTTATGAGCACATAGTTCCATAGTTATCTGAACTTGCATGTGTAAGATCACTGCCTTGTTGAGGACCCTGTTTATGAGCACATAGTTCCATATTTATCTGTACTTGCATGTGTAAGATCACCGCCTTGTCGCGGACCCTGTTTATGAGCACATAGTTCCATATTTATCTGTACTTGCATGTGTAAGATCACCGCCTTGTTGAGGACCCTGTTTATGAGCACATAGTTCCATATTTATCTGTACTTGCATGTGTAAGATCACCGCCTTGTTGAGGTCCCTGTTTATGAACACATAGTTCAATATTTATCTGTACTTGCATGTGTAAGATCACCGCCTTGTTGAGGACCCTGTTTATGAGCACATAGTTCCATATTTATCTGAACTTGCATATCTTAGATCACTGCCTTGTTGAGGACCCTGTTTATGAGCACATAGTTCCATAGTTATCTGAACTTGCATGTGTAAGATCACTGCCTTGTTGATGACCCTGTTTATGAACACATAGTTCCATAGTTATCTGAACTTGCATATCTTAGATCACTGCCTTGTTGAGGACCCTGTTTATGAGCACATAGTTCCATAGTTATCTGAACTTGCATGTGTAAGATCACTGCCTTGTTGAGGACCCTGTTTATGAACACATACTTCCATATTTATCTGAACTTGCATATCTTAGATCACTGCCTTGTTGAGGACCCTGTTTATGAGCACATAGTTCCATAGTTATTTGAACTTGCATATGTAAGATCACTGCCTTGTTGAGGACCCTGTTTATGAACACATACTTCCATATTTATCTGAACTTGCATATCTTAGATCACTGCCTTGTTGAGGACCCTGTTTATGAGCACATAGTTCCGTAGTTATCTGAACTTGCATATGTAAGATCACTGCCTTGTCGAGGACCCTGTTTATGAGCACATAGTTCCATATTTATCTGTACTTGCATGTGTAAGATCACCGCCTTGTCGCGGACCCTGTTATGGGCACATAGATCCATAGTTATTTGAACTTGCATATGTAAGATCACTGCCTTGTTGAGGACCCTGTTTATGAACACATACTTCCATATTTATCTGAACTTACATATCTTATATCACTGCCTTGTTGAGGACCCTGTTTATGAGCACATAGTTCCGTAGTTATCTGAACTTGCATATGTAAGATCACTGCCTTGTCGAGGACCCTGTTTATGAACACATACTTCCATATTTATCTGTACTTGCATGTGTAAGATCATTGCCTTGTTGAGGACCCTGTTTATGAGCACATAGTTCCATAGTTATCTGTACTTGCATGTGTAAGATCACTGCCTTGTTGAGGACCCTGTTTATGAGCACATAGTTCCATATTTATCTGAACTTACATATCTTAGATCACTGCCTTGTTGAGGACCCTGTTTATGAGCACATACTTCCATATTTATCTGAACTTGCATATGTAAGATCACTGCCTTGTCGAGGACCCTGTTTATGAACACATACTTCCATATTTATCTGTACTTGCATGTGTAAGATCACTGCCTTGTTGAGGACCCTGTTTATGAGCACATAGTTCCATATTTATCTGTACTTGCATGTGTAAGATCACTGCCTTGTTGAGGACCCTGTTTATGAGCACATAGTTCCATATTTATCTGAACTTACATATCTTTGATCACTGCCTTGTTGAGGACCCTGTTTATGAGCACATACTTCCATATTTATCTGTACTTGCATATATGTATGACCACCGCCTTGCCGAGGTCCCTGATTAAGAACACGTAGTACCATATTTTTCTTAACTTTCATATATGTAACCGCAATGTCGAGGCCCCTATAAATGAGCTAATAATACCATATTAATCTTATTTTTTTTAAATGGTAAAACTGCGTTGAATATGTTTTATCAAAATTGAATAAATACAATGATAGTCTGTGAGTACCGAGATTACGAGACAGCCGTCACTATCGCCTCCATGTAATAGGGTTTATTGATGCGGTTTATCTTTGACAACCATTCATATGTCTTCCCTTTACAGGCGTTAGACTTTCTTTCGAAAGAACCTATCACGCTGCAATCAATGTTTACATTGTCAAGTGATAACATGAGCACATGTATGCCTTCTTGTTTGCAAAATAGTTCACCCTTTGAAAACAACGCCTAATACACAGCCAGTAACGATATTTCTCATGTAAATTCTATATATGTTATTTTAGCGTTTTCATATGTTACAGTTGCAATGAACATTTAGAATAATATCTCACTTTAATGTAGCAACACAACTTCCTTGTCAGTATTAAAAGTGACTCGCTCCTGTATTTGGACAGAACATTAGATTTGCATCTAAAAACATAATTATTTTACTCTTTGATACTGTAACTGCAGAAGAAATACAATTTTAAGTAAACAAATTTCTCTTGGTGTAAATGGGGAGCACACCGACGACGGTATAGTCAAGGTTTGATTTTAGAAAACTGAAGCCATAACCACTAGGCCACAATGACTGATACAGCATCTGATCTATACTTGAACCTTTACCATAGACATTGGTAACATCACGTGATAATGTGACCAACCGTCCATGCGAAAACGCTTTGGCAAATCGCGTTGCTAACGTTTTTCAAAAGTGTGGTTTTCAAAGACAATATTTGAGCAATTATCAACATCCAGCTGTCAGTATCTTAGTTCTAATATTCGAAATGATTTGCCACACATTATTTCGTCATATTTATTTTTTCGTAAAAAGTGTATTTTACAAACCATGAACGAGTTCCTTTAAGAAACAGTATGAGAAAATCCTTACGCTGTTATGTGGAAAGGAAGTTAAAAGTGTAATTAAGAGTACGAAGATACATTTGTTTTAACAGTGTATCTCTTGAAACACTTGAAACACTTTAAATTAACTTACCTCGACAACAACGGTCTGCCATTGTGCACAATACAACAAAAATAAATAAATATTAGTCCAATAGATAGGATTTGACCTTCAATTAATCAAACGCGTGTGTGTGCATTGAATTACTCGTTACTTATAGAAATTCGATATTTGGGAATTGTTATTGTACAACGCTGCATTATGGTTGTATTGTCAATATACTGATAAAATATGACTAAGAGAATGCAATGTAGTGCCTAATCAGCTACGAAATACTATGCAAAACTTTAAAATGAATACTTTTTATCAATATAAAAAAATTTCATTAACGTAATATAGAGTAAAAAGTAAAACTAAAACTGTATATAAATAAAATTTCTTGAAAAATTTATATGATTAGGATTACTATTTATTTTGTACAGAAAGAACCCGAACATAAAGACAAATGATTCCTTTTTAAGTCACCATCCTTCTCTTTTGCAACTTGAGCGCTTTATTACCACTTATATTGTCCCTTCAGTGATATAAGACTGCATTTAATACTTGCCTCATCTATAAAATATAGTCATGATCATCATCATGATGATCGTCATCATCACCACCGCTGCCGCCGCCGCTGTCGTCATCATCATCATCACCATCATCATCATCATCATCATGTTTACTCTTTCGGCTAGTAATTTATAAAATCGTTTAAGAAAACACTGTGCGCAATAATAAAGAATGGAATTGTTTACAACTCTGTAGGCAGCTTATCGTTCACTAGAGTGAAGAAGGTGGAGTACCGCCTAGTATGTGTTGTAGTGGACACATACACCTACCAACCCATATAGGTCACAATACTGAGAAAACTCGTTTACTCGTTAAAACCACCTGCAAATTGGCTAGAATTCCACAAAAATCTACACAAAAACGATTTCTGACTGGTATTCACTATAATGAAGAAGGTGGAGTACCACCTACTAAATGGTGTAGGGACTCATAGACCTACCGACCCATATAGGTCAACATACTCGTAAACTTGTTTTAGCAACTTGCAGAGGTGGCCAAAAATCCTTAAAAATAAATACAATTTCCTCCTTCCGGCTAGGTTTTGTTCTCACTTGAGTGAAGTAGGCGTAGTATCAATTAGTAGGTATTGTAGGGGACACATGCACCTACCATTCAATATAGATCACCCTACTGAGAAAGCTCGCTAACTAGTTCAAACCACTTGCGAAGTTGGCCAAAATTCAACAGAAATCGGCGTTTCGAAAGCCAAATAGCCGGACAGCCGGAATTGTTTTCTGACCAGAGCATATAAGTCCGGTCGCATTTTATTTTATGGCCGGTGGAATATATTTTTCTGGTCGGATATTATTTCTGGCCAGATGAATATATACTTGGTTTCTCTCTGAATACCACTAACTTCGACATTCACACCAAACACCACATTAAGGTCACTTGAAGAAAACTTGTTAAGCTGTTCAAACAACAAGTAAAAGGGACAAAAAACTCTAACCGAAACACGTTTTCCCGTTTCATCTGGTACTAAAAGACTGAAGTAGGTGTACGCCTGCACAAAACGTGTTGAATGAGACACGACCAACTTCCTCTCCATGTACTTCACCTCTTTGGGGAAACTCGTAAGCACGCTTTAAGCACTCGCAAAATAAACCCCAACTCGCCGCAAAGCCCGTTTATTGGCTGGGTCTGATACTAGAAGTGGACGGAGTACAACTTTAAATGTGTTGTAGGGGACACGGCCTGCTACCATCCCATTTCGGTCACCAATCTGTGAAAACTCGAAAATTCTTTCAATGCGATTGCTAAATTTGTTTAAAATTGCCACAAAACCCGTTTTCCGACAGGATCTGGTACCGACTACCGGGAATTAAAACTGAGACACGAAGAGTGGTGCTATTAACATAATTGTTATTTTACGTCCACTTAACGTAATGTGTTTGCTATAACTCAATCAGAACCAGTCGATGCATCATATCGTGTAAAGGTTTAAATAGTGTAAATAGATTTCCGGTGCAGACCAAAACGGATTTCTATTGAGTTCACCTTCAACCGAAAATAGTCTACGGAGATTGAGTGGTATAAACATAAAGGCAGTGTTTGACACTAAGACTTGGAAAAGGAGTCAACCGGACTCCTTAATTCCAAAATCAAGGAGTCCGGCATAAAATTAAGGAGTCCAGGATAATTAGAACATGTATTCAAATTTGTTGACTCAATGCTCCAGCTAGCCCTAAATAACAGGTTGGGACACCCGCTGCCCTTTTCAAGTACCCGGCTGCCATTTTACTACACCCTGCTGTGCCCTTTTGTTTGCCAGTCAATGTCCAGGAATGAGTTATAAATGTACATACTTTTGACACTAACTTAAAGTTAACAGCTGAGGTAACAAACTGTAAGTATTGAAAGAAGTAACATCACATTACATACAAAGTTGAGTACTGGCCCTTGCAAGTGTCCCATAAAGGCTAATTTAATTCACATCAAAAGTGTCATTTCTGACCTACCCCGTGGCTGGAGCACTGATGACTATTTATTCAAAGATTTCACAGAGCCTTTGGTATTTCATTTCTGAAGGGCAAATTAGAGATTTGTATTCTGAGAGCACATTTAAGTTATATTTTAATTGTTTTATTCAAATAACATGAACATGACTGAAACTATTTATCTAATAGATTCTAATATGACTTGAAGAAATTGCCATGAACTGATGATCTAGCATATAGAACCTTGGCCTCTTGTGAAGCGGCTGTGGGGCCATCAGATATAAGGGAATTGAACGGGGCATTATCAACATTCATCTGCAATCAATGCAATGAGACACTGACATGCCTTATATGTTGTGCCAATGCTAACAGACTTTGCAATATAAGCTTGGTACATGGTGACATAGTCTGTGTAGGACTGTCCTTATTTTTGAATAATGTTCAGCATCCATAAACAGAATGCACTACCTAAATAATTACATACGAGCTTTCGGATATTTTTAACCTTCGGATACGATTTGTGTATAATTGGATTTTGAAATGAAGGAGTCCGACGGACTGCCTAGACGGAAAATCCGGTAGTCCGAGCCGAATTTTAGGAGTCTCGGACTACCGGACTCCCGTTAGTGTCGAACGCTGTAAAGGTACGTTTGAAGTCAAGTTTTGAATTAATGCATTAAGCCAATTAATCACTAATTTTATTATAACGCAAGTCAAAATGTATTTTTTTTCCGCAAATTATCATGACTGACAGAAACCTGGGGCGTAGCCAGCGGTACGCACTTATGCATGTGCGTAACATCAATTTCAAAAATTAAACAAAAATATGGCCAAAATTCCATCAATTTCGCGGGCTTAGCTAAAAAATTATATCAGAATGAAGTTCAGCTATAGTAAGCATTGTTTCTCTGTGCAAAATAGCTCATTGAGCTCACTGAGCTTAAATCAATCACTTGATAACTACAAAGTTGGCAGCTTCAAACCTATAAATCCCTCCAAATACACATCAGTGGTAGTTTCATATTCCATTTTCCATTTTTTTCTCTTGGGACCCCCCCCCCCCCCCGAACCCCCTTACGGCTTCAGAGATATTCCCCATCCCACACCCTCGTGCGTAACATTCAGTAAAGCCTGGCTACGCTCCTGGAAATACAGCAGGAAACCCGGTTTGTCAAGGCTATGATTAGGGCAATGATAATTGTATCTCCAGCAAGTTTACCAGTCCTAATACAAAAATGTAAAAAAAACAACATTTTGCTTTGAAGCTGGGCTTTTACACGGCTTGTTTGGCTGTTTGAATGTGCTGTTCAAACGATGTATAAAAAGAAGTTATGCAGGAAGTCCATTTAACACAGCTCCTCGGCCATTTTTTATCGAAAACAACCTCGGATGTATTTGGACGGTTTACATACTCAAAAAGCGGTACTTAATCTTATTAAGCAGTTAAACTTTATGACTTTGCTCTTTGGAATCTTAATTATGTTTGCAATAATATACTTCACTGGCAATCAATTTAAACTTAGATAAAACTTTCACAATAAATACAACTCTAAAACACTTCATTTCATTAATGATATAATTAAAAGATTACGAACTACTTCAACTGATGTACCGGCATACATCAGAGGTTGTTTTCGATAAAAATGGCCGAGGAGTTCCGAATGATTAATTTTATTTAAAATCATTTTCCATTTTATCAATAAGGTTTTAGATTTAAGATCTTACAGGCTAAATCAGACAGACATTATAACACGGCCACTCAACGCCAGCTACACCACTTATCGGTGGTGCGTAGAAAATGAGCTGTCGACACTTCCAATTATGTTTTACTTCTACACACGGAAGTAAGATTGTTTTATTTGATAATCTTATTAAATGGACATTTTTCGAAAATCAAAGAATATGGAACACCTTTACCGCGGGTTGGCTCCGATTTCGTTTTAATTTTGTGCGAACAGTGGTGCCAGGAGATTTCCTCCCGAATCGGACTTTTGCAGAGTTTGAGATCTGCTAGCATTTCAAGAACAAACTCCGTTAGAACATTCGTGCGTATGCAAAAATAACTGTTATATATAGCACTCACTCCTGGACAAGGCGAAACAAATAATCACTTCTTAACAAATATAATATGGACATATTTATAAAAGGGGTGGCGCTGTTGTTCTAATAATATTTATATTATACCTTACATTATAAACTCACGACAACTTAAATTGGTGACAGCGGGCCTTTAAACAGCATTATATTCAACATGTAGCTTAGCAGGCCTAATAAAATAGCATACTGGTCGGTCGCAATGTATGTTCAACATCTTTTCAAGACGACAACAATGCCAGCGTGGCTGTCATGCATGAGAGTGAGGTAAAACAATACCAGCGTGGCTGTCATGCATGAGAGTGAGGTACAACAATGCCAGCGAGGCTGTCATGCATGAGAGTGAGGTACAACAATGCCAGCGAGGCTGTCATGCATGAGAGTGAGGTAAAACAATGCCAGCGAGGCTGTCATGCATGAGAGTGAGGTAAAACAATGCCAGCGAGGCTGTCATGCATGAGAGTGAGGTAAAACAATGCCAGCGAGGCTGTCATGCATGAGAGTGAGGTACAACAATGCCAGCGTGGCTGTCATGCATGAGAGTGAGGTACAACAATGCCAGCGTGGCTGTCATGCATGAGAGTGAGGTACAACAATGCCAGCGAGGCTGTCATGCATGAGAGTGAGGTAAAACAATGCCAGCGAGGCTGTCATGTATGAGAGTGAGGTAAAACAATGCCAGCGTGGCTGTCATGCATGAGAGTGAGGTACAACAATGCCAGCGTGGCTGTCATGCATGAACGTGAGGTAAAGTAAATTCTAATCCAAAACTTTGACAATGACAATTTATTTCAGCTTAATAAACAAAGAAAAAAAAACACAAAATGCCATGATTTGATAAGAACACTTTCGCTGGTGTAAGCAAACTTCACAACAAACGTAAAGGTTATAGCCAAAACGTATCGATTGGTTTAGTGTTTGCGTTTTCTACGTAGATTGGGAGAAGGGAGCTCGTCTCTTGGCGGACTACCCCTAGGGGGAACTCCCTCAGCTGAATCACGGGGCGTCCTGGGCACATCAGAATGTGCTGAAATATGTGAACATTGACAATATGATATGTGTGGTGTCCTCTTAAAAATGTTTCTTTCTAAACCTGCTTTATTTAACCGGATATTTTTTATCATTATACAGGGTTCGACATTACCTTTTGAATTCACTTGCAAAGTTGGGCAAGAAGATAGAAACAATACTTTACTCACATTATATGCACTTCTTTTGACTATTCAACCTTTCATTGAATATTCAAAATGTCAAGTATAAAATATTTCAAGGATCAAAACACACATCAATTATATTCACTAAATGTTTACTAAATTTTTCCTTAGTTTCTATGCAACCTTTTGTGTTTTGTGTTTTTCAGAGTCTTCTTTAGTAAAAGAAATTCCGAAAGAAGAAAGGTCTGGCATGATTTGCAGATAACAGACAACATAATTATATGTTAATAAATCGTAAGTGATATTCGTCAATGTCGTAAAATGACTATGTAATATTTGTTAGAAACGACAATCATTTCCAAACAAGAGCACACCAATTGAAAAAGATTTAAATATTTTTGGAGGAAAAATGCAATATCTCACATTTATTTATTTAAATTACAATTTACTACAGAAAACAAACTTTTACGGCTATATTTCTTTGAGTCGCACTTGCCTACCCAACTTTCGGTAAAATGTGAGCAACGCACAACAATGTGATGTTTGCATGGAACATTGGTTTTTATCATTATTTTTCTTAATTTCAAACGCTAAAAGATGATTTCGAGGATATTCTGAGACCGTGGCCCCTAACCACTGGGTTTGATGTTTTTACAACTTGACTCAGTATACTAACAATGAAACAACTTTATAACAATAATTTTAACTGGTCCCACCTCTGGATGAGAATGACTCGGCAATCCCGCGCTCTGACTTCCTTAGCCAGGATGATTCTCCGGAACGGCCATGACCTGAATAATAGAAACAAAAATAGAACTATAAACATAAACAAAGCATTCGGAGAGGAAGAGAGGAGATAAACAAGGCAAGTTAAAAAATAATTAAGGCATTCGGAGCGGTATTACAGGATATGACGTGTAGTTTGGAGAAATCCAGTGTAGCGAAAGTGCCTACACAGTTAATAGGAAAAACAGGTCAAACAGTTCCACAAACTAATCATTCAACCGATCAACTTACTACCTACTAATATCTAAGGATACTTCTTGATATTTTAGATGATGCTTTTGCTTTAATTTTATGAGTTTTACATTTTGGTACTTTTTTTAGAGTTTTGTTGGTAACCCAAAGTTACATTGAATTATGAAGGAACTAAACATATTTATAGACATCCCATTGCTAAGCTTCAATCAGATTATGATGCGGAATTGTTTTCTCTTTCAAATGCACTTTTCACATCAAGTGATGTAAAATTAGTTGAACATCGATGTCCATGAACGGTAAAAATCCTGTGTATTCAACTGTGCAGTATTGGTTTTATTGCCCCTTGCGTGATCTTGGCGGGTAAGAACATATCAATCGTAATTGCACATAAAACTAAGTTTGTCATTAATGTCATAAACAGTTTCATAACATTTTCGCTCTTTTCTTAGATCTGAAAAAATAATACGCTTGACTCCATCTTTTTATTGAATTTATATAATGATACTCAATGTGAGGCACTTGTAATTAATAAAAAAAATATAAAAGTTTTCGTTTTTATCTTGTTTTAAATGTTTTGTTATTGGTCCCATGTTTTATTGGCAATATTTGAAATGAATTCAGATATCATATCCTTTACTATGAACCATTATGAATGGGTATTAAAAAGATAAATGTCCAAAGAAAAGATAAATGTCCAAAATAATTAGCATATCTGCATCGAGTCAAAATGTCCCTTAGCAATGCTCACATTAGCTGGTTGAAAGATATGATTACGACTACATTAGGTGTACTATCAACATCTCATAAAATTACGTGTTATTGAATTAACAAGGTACAACTACCATTCGAAGCTCCTCGACCATTTTTTATGGCCATTTTTTTTATCGAAAACAACCTCGGATGTATGCCGGTACATCAGTTGAAGTAGTTCGTAAATTTTTAAATTGATTGCATGTGAAGTGTATTATTGCAAACATAATTGAGATTCCCAAGAGTTAAGAATTAAGATTAACTGCTTAATTAAATTACTACGCGATCTACTTGTAGCGGACTTAAACATACCAATTTCTGAGTATGTAAATCGTTCAAATACGTCCGAGGTTGTTTTCGAAAAAATGGCCGAGGAGGTCCGAATGGTATAACTGCAAGTCCTAGAAGAAATTGGTTACATCATTGGCACATTCACGTTCAAACTCATTCATTAAATTATAGATTTCGTTCAACGCAACTATGTGAATTCGATTTTTCAATAGTTACATCATTACTGCTGAATGGTGAGTATTATATTAAAACTACAAATTAAAACACAAGATGTATTATATTCATAAAATGGTTGTCGTCCATGATTTGTTTTAATTAGTATTACAATTTACTGCGGGAAAGCAATCAGCTTTAATACTAATTTATATTTAACATCTTTCTTAGGAAAGTTATTATACTTCCAGGAAACTCGTAAAACTTAATGGAAAATGACTTCATAAATTAGTTAAACAGTTCAAAGATTAACATTAAAAGTCAAGTTGTGAAATTTCACACCCTATTTCTTTTAACACTGTGAACAAAGTGTTTAAAAAAGGTAAGAAAATGGCATTTAACAAATGTGTCTAAAAACGACCAATTACAGTCATCAAAGAACAGACAGAACAGAACAGAACAGAACAGAACAAAATTCTTATTCTGTGACATCAGTGTAATTAGCAGGAGATGCACAGCAGGGGATTGTTATGCCAAATACTCCTTAAATTAGGCCTTAAGCATAAAATGCCTATCGTCATGACAGTTTGTTTAGAAACAAAAACAGGCATGGGAGAATTGAAACAAAAGTGATATTATAATTGGTTTCATATTTTAACATGGATATTGTGAGAATGTGTATGTCAATAGCAAGAATGTTTTCAATATAGGTATACTATTTTAAGGTAATAAAAATTTATTTCGGTGATATGTATTTCTATATATAAACTGATTGCGGTTAATTAAAAAAGCCACAAGGTTCATGCTGGGTGTTACATATAAGTATGCAGCTAACTGTGTAAGAATAATATTGATTAATGTAAACGTAAACAAGAATATCTGTATGGCTTAAACATCTACAGATTTAGTTTGATAACTACAGATTATGATACAATCAACAAAACAAAGAGGGCGAAGTAAGCATAACAAATATTAATTCTATATTAAAGAATCAAGTAATTTGAAGGACAAAGCACAATAAAGCGCTAACTTCCTTAGGATGGTTTGATTATTACTTTGCATTAAAACAATATACTTCATCCAACTCGTTTGAGTGTAGTAATACTTCAGAATATATTGACGTCAAAGATCTGCATATACGTACTGGGCATTTAGGGACGAAATGCAACTCGCCCTCATTGTCATTTGAATTTCAGATTGTACATTATCTTTCATTCCTAGGAACATTATTGTGTCGACCTAACTCTCCATACAAAGCCAGAGTATTGATAGATTCTTGGTAGACAGCTTCACATTTAAAACTCGTTTGAAGAACTTTGAAAAACATCTAGTTAGAGTTACCCCCTATAATTATTTGGATCTGATTGATCACCCTTTTTATGGTTTGGGATAATAATATCAGATGCCCAAGAACTTAAAAATGACTTAATGTTTAATTCAAGGGCACAATGGTCAGTGGAACTGATATCTTAAAATTCTTTATCAACATTGTTGTAGCTTATTTGTTTGCAGCTTATTTCCCCATTGTTTTTTTATTTCATCATTAGAGATAGGTGTATCCAATGAATCATACGTAACAATATGTTCTAACTCTGCGTCAAACTGACCAACAAATTCATCATAGTTATCACTAACGGGAATCCACACCTGACATGAGGCTACTTAAAACATTCCTCGTTAGTGATATGATATGACAATTTGCCATTTTTCGATGGTTTGAATTTTTTTTTCAAAATTATCGAGGGGACTTTTGTCTTCGATCGTTCATTTACGACAACGATCATAGTTAAATACATGTTTAGACCTCAGGCACTGATACTTGTAGACGTTCTTTGCGTTATACAAAGATGCTCTATCAATATCAGAATAAGATTATACTGCACTGCATTTTATATATATATATATATATATATATATATATATATATATATATATATATATATATATTTTTGTGTTTACACAAATCGTCAAACCAATCTTGTTTTCTAATACTATCATGGAATCCGACATTTCATTTTTAGATGCTTTACGAATATACTTATTTCCGTGATCACATAAAACAGTTGTAAAAATCGATGTCAATCTATCAGCATTCCCCTACCACCCGCTAACCTCAGTATTTACATCAAGCTCGCGAGACATGGGTTATATTGAAGATGTAAAAACAAACAACAACCAACTTCTCATCAGGAAAAAGCTAAGTCTTAAACCGTCTTAAACTATGACTATCTATCAAGTCCGCCATGTTAGCTGAGTCGGTAGAGCGTTGGATTGTGAATCGGACACCCGAGTTCGATTCCCGGGCGGACCACGTCACCTCTGTTGTGATTGGTTATGAAATCCTTTCTACGACCATTCGCATTGTACCACTGCCCCTGGCATGTACAGAAGTTGTCAGTTCCTTGCAGAGGTGAAGGCACCTAGTACTGGTTAACCGCCCAGGATAAGTGTGCGGTGGTTGAACTGTCACTCTGAGACCCTTCAATGTGCTCACGCCGGGACCCGGAGTATAGACTACAAAAACCACCGACTATCTATCAAGAATTATTATATATTAGACTTGTCCTTTATCTGCCTAAATCAAGCCATGCTTCTAATGCTATACTAGCCTACTATCGACGTTGAGGAGAAATCTATAGGGATCCCCGTTAACCTGATAAACTCCCGTGATTTTCGAATTTTGATATTTTCCAAAATAATTGTTTAAACTTATTTTATGAATTTGCACTATTGAAGATGTATTTCAAGTTTCAACTTGATATTTCAATTGTTTGCGAATTACCCCACACTATCGCCTACTCGTAGAGCGAGTGAGAAGTTCATCAAAAATATTTCCTTATACAATCAACAAGTCCGAGCTGTTTATAGATCCGCAGTTGATCGTAGCAACCCTAACGGGATCCCAACGAATAATTGTCAAGTAGATGCATCAACCTTTCAGTTTCAGTGTCAGTGCAGAAATGTAGTATATATAATCTTTGACTAATAACAAACATTATCCAAAGTAAAATTATACTGTAGTTTATCTGGGCATTCATGTTATACTATTTTACAGCGTGTGTTTATTAAATGCACATGGTGTTTGATGAACATCATAAGTCAATGGGATCCCAAGTTGTTGTAAAAATGTCGAATTAAGTTAATTAATGCAAACTTTCATCCGAATATCATCTTTTCGATGCTGTAATACTCATGATCTTTTTGTCTTCATTCATTATAATACTTTGTTATTAAAACGGCTGCACATATCCTTCTTGACCGTTTGTCCTTGACTTATAAAAAATATATTGAGTATACATGTGTATCAAACCTTGAATATGCATCAGTCAAACAAAACTACTTACTTCTAGAATCTTCTCTTCGTTTATATTCCTTGCCCTCCGATTGTCTTCTGTCCATGCTCGCAAAACAGCTATAAATCAAATCTGACTAGATAATCGATTATATCTCTACAACCTATCTGCACCAGCCAAGATGGAGATACACACACATATATATGAAAACAGGATTCCCACAAAAGCTATTTTCAGCTGACCTATATATCCGCCGCTATTTTTAGCTCAGCTTCATACGTCACGATGTTGTCGATTCATTTTACTTTACTGGTTATGACATTAAAGCTGCACTTTCACAGGTTTACCATTTTTACAACATTTTTATTTTTTGTCTTTGAAATAGCAAATTTTTGCGTAATTATCTGCAAACAAGTGATATAAGACTACTGACAAAAAATCAGATCGTAGATTTTCATATTTCCATTCAAAAAATAATGTTTTATGGCTTAACCGTTACTAACGGTTTAAGAAAAATGCATTCAACAATATTTTTGAACTTAAATATAAAAATCTGCGATCTGATCTTTTGTCAGCAATCTTATATCACTGCTTTCCATGGTTTTTCGCAAGAATTTGCTCGTTCCAAGACAAAAAATAAAAAAGTTGTCAAAACGTCCAATCTGTGAGAGTGCAGCTTTAAACTTAGACTAATATTCCTGCGGTGCGAAAAAGCTTATAAATATAACAATTATTAAAACCTTTTATCTATAAGTAGTGTGTCCTACATTCAATAACTTAATCAACTTGACCTAATAGGTAGTTTTTATTTTATCTTTAAGGCCATTATAATGGTTTCTTTGACATGCCTGAATAAATAGCATATACTTAAGTCGGATTTATTATTATATTTAGGAGAATTGACCACTGGAATTCATTTAATTATGCGTCTTTATTTAATTTATGCATCCGTTTTTCATTTGACTCTTTTTGCATCTCAACTTCTACTCTTACTTTTAAAATATTTGAAATATTCTATGTAACCGGGCTAAAGATTTTTTTCTCCACTTTTTCTCTCAGTAAAATGCTGTTATTGTTTTTCTTTCGTAAAAATAGTATGGTCGGTTCCTTAATTTTAGGGTCGGACGAGTCATCGTTTTTTTAATTTTTGTTTCGTACAATAACAATGACAGCCCAGGCATTGGTCATTCAGTCACCAGCGGAATTGTTAATGCCTCAATATATAATATATCGCTCGGGCGAACACATTTTGGGTTCCCCAGAAAAGGTAAGTGCTTAACTTTCGAAATCAGGAATAAATTATTCAAAAGATAAGGGGTGGATAGAAGAAGATTTTGTTTTAAAATACATGCAACGTTCACCAGCAGATCCGGGGCGGAGAGAGGTCTCGGAGGGGTGCGAATCCGACGCCCCCGCCCACACACACAACCACTCCCTAAAATTGTTCAACTTAACATTTCATGTCAATATCATCGGGTAGAAAAAGTATAAACAAATTACACCAAAATTCACATTCATAGACAAACAATAGACAAACCCTCTTACCATGACTGATCCCCAGGGAACGGAGCGCGTGCCTTAAGGTTTTCCTCGAGAGTGGGCCCCCTCCAACGTCAACTCATCATGCAAAATGAATCAGGTGGAGACTGACTGTGACTGCTTGTCTGCCCGGAAGTACAGGGAATTGAAATGCGAATCCTTTAACCCGCATAGTTTCTGTTGACTTACGAGCTTAAATGTATTCTAAGCATTCGGAACTCCTCGGCCATTTTTTCCGAAAACAACCTCGGATGTATTTGGACGGTGTACATACTCAAAAAGCGGAACGTTTAATTAAGTCTGATGCAAGTAGATCGAATAGTAATTTTATTTAGCAGTTAAAATTTAAGACTTAAATTTTGGAAATCTTAATTAATACAACTCTAAAACAATACAATTAATTAATGATTTAATAAAAAAAATACAAACTACTTTAACTACCGTCATACATCCGAGGTTGTTTTCGATATAAATGACCGAGGAGTTCCGAATGTTATTCTAAGCTGTGATTTAAATAAAACACGATACAGTTTAGCCAACTTTATGGGCTTGGTTAAACAGATATTAGAGACTGGTTTGTAATAATGATAACAAATATGTAGAATGTATGACAGACGTGCAATATTATTTTAATAATGCTGTAATAATAAAGAACACACTAACAACTGGTTGATATTATTATTAAGAAGTTCCTCCTGAAAATTACATGTATCTGCCTTTTTTCACACATTTTATGTGTATATCCTTTGAACGGTGCACCATACATTACGCGATAATTGTTTTGCATTTCATTTTTCATATTTCGCATCATGCGCGAATTTTAGTAATCACATAACATATGTAAAAAATCGATTCCATCGCACATGTAGGTAGTCCATAAGAGGCGGGCCTGACTTTTCTTCACAGACAGCTAGTACAAGGTCTAAGACCACAGTTATTTTTACTATATGTTTCATATAGACACTAACCTGGCTTTTTATTTCAAAACAGCCCCAATTTGCAAAACAAGCAACTGGCTACTGGAGAACAATCCAGGACACAAATTTTAATCACAAGAATACATAAGGTTGACCAATGCGGTGTCTCACAAAACTAAGCAGAAATATATGACCCTGAGGTCAAGGCGGAAGGCTACAAATTTTTTTTTTATATAGTTCAACAGGCAATGATATTTCTTTTTGCACGTTTACACTGAAAACTATCATTTTTTGCAATACAGTGTGTCAAATTATGTTAAGCTCTAGGCAAAAAAAACACCCGTTTCTTCTCTTTCATTCAACATTAATAAAATATTGATACTTGAACACAAGCGCTCTTTTTCTATATCAACATCCGATGTTGGTCATCGGGGGAGGGGTCAACGGGGGCCAGATAACTGTGGTCTTGAGCCGGGGTCAACGGCGGCCAGATAACTGTGGTCTTGAGCCGGGGTCAACGGCGGCCAGATAACTGTGGTCTTGAGCCGGGGTCAACGGCGGCCAGATAACTGTGGTCTTGAGCCGGGGTCAACGGCGGCCAGAAAACTGTGGTCTTGAGCCGGGGTCAACGGCGGCCAGATAACTGTGGTCTTGAGCCACAAAACTAATCAAACATGTTATTCACTAGCGGATTAAGAGGGGTGCGCACCTGGCGCGCGCCCCATCTAGAATAGTCCAAGTTTACTTTTTTATTTCAATATTGGAGAAAAAATGTAATAAAATACCAAAACAATACACCAATTCCGACTACATATTGTTAAAATTGTCTGATGAGAATCACCTCAAACCTCCATGCTAATAGTTTATGCCATTTACTTTCGGTTCGGAGGTTAGGTGCGTATGCCAAAGAGTCTGCCTAAGTTACGCCCCTCTAACGTCAACTGCTGGAGCCGCCCCTGCTTTTGCTAACGTTTTATTGTCATTAGATTAAATATACTTTCTATTAGAACAATTCAACTATTTCTCTTGAATAAATACCAGTAACAAAAACACTCACAACAAAGCCATAGAACATTGTTATTTTCGTTGTGTTAACCATCAGTGTGTGTATATCACGTGATAAACGACGTCATATATGCTACGTCGAAAGGCAACATTTTGCTTAAATTGAAGACTTAAATCAAAGATAACTTTTCTTTTACTACACCATTTTTAATGAAACAAAGGGCAGGCAATCTATGCCGCTTAAAGAGCCCCGCCTTCGTTTTATTACCGAAGTTTGATAAGGTAAATAGTTTAATCAAACACTTCGACAAACCTGTTTCCAAAACGATGTTTTGACAGTGCTCCGTCAGACGGTCGTAATGTGAAAAGGTTTGTCGTGGTGTTTTAAGAAACTAACTAAACTTTCAATCAAGCTCTGGTGAAAGACCGAAGGCGCGATGCTCCGTAAGCGGCCTAGACTGCGCTATGTTTCATTCAAAATGGTGAAAAATAGTGAAGTTATCTTTGTTTAAAGTCTTCATTCGAAGTAAAATATTGCCTTCCGACGTAGCATTTAAGACGCAATTTATCACGTGGTATACACACACTGACCATGTTAGCACTTATTTAGAACAACAACAACACCAAAGAACACGCAAAAAAAACGTGTATGCATTCAAGATTCAGGCTCTTACAGGTGATCTATGTAAGGTTTGCGAATTCCACTTGGTAAGTAACACATTAACTGGTTAACTAGATAGTATTCGTGTTATCAGTTAACTATAAATGCATTCCAGATTCAGGCGCTAACAGGTTATCTAGTTATGGTTTGCGATTTCCACTTAGTAAGTAACATACTAACTGGCATTCGGAACTCCTCGGCCATTTTTATCGAAACAACCTCGGATACATGTATGCCGGTACATCAAATGAGTAGTTCGTAATTTTCTGAATAACATCATTTATTAAATGAAGTGGTTTAGCTTGTATTTATTAATCTAAGTTTAAATTGATTGCCAGTGAAGTGTATTATTGCAAACATAATAAAGACTCCCAAGGGTTAAGTCATTAAGTTTAACTGCTAAATTGAAATTACGACAAAATCTTCTTGCAGTTGACTTAAACATACCAATTTCTGAGTATGTAAACCGTCCAAATACATCCGAGGTTGTTTTCGATAAAAATGGCCGAGGTGTTCCGAATGACTAACTGGTTAACTAAATAAGATGCGTGTTACCATTTACTAAGTGAAATTCGCATATCATTAGTAGATAGGCATTGTATAAATATAATAGGGTTATTTGTACTGCGTTTAGATCCGGGAGGTTGTATTCGACTCGAATGGATTTTTGCAGATTCGGATTTCACGAGACGTGAGCCGAGTGAAATCAAAATATGCAAAAATCCACGAGAGTCGAATAAGACATTCCGGATCAAAACGCAGTATTAATAACCCTTTTATATATACATTACTGGTAAGATCACTTAAAAGCCACATGTTTTCATAATAAATGTCATTTTAACGACGCACTGTTTTGTTTTATGACGTCATTTTAACATCGTGCAACGTTACTTGTTATGACGTGACGTCACAAGAGTGGAATACGGCCGTATTGCACTGGAGTGGAAAAAAGGACAACCGTATTTTTCGATATGTATTGCGTGTGGATTTATGATGGGTATATAATAATTTTTTTTATAAAACGTTGCCAACCCCGCGAAAATTAACCAAATAACATACATATATATGGATGTATATGCTTACAAAGGTATCCTTTATATTTAATAATTGAAGTCATATAAAAATGAAAAACAACAACAACACCACTACACTTAATGTGGCTTAGAAAAAGTTTTATAACAGTCCATGCTGAAACTAAAAACAAGTTGTTTTTTTATTAGGTCTTATGTCTTCCTAGGTTTGGTTTTGGTAGGTCAAGTTCTGATGGAGATGGTCCGGGGACTATTACCTCTTGTGGCAAATTGTCGTCTGGAACTCGGTCAGGTCCCGATTCTGAGTTGTATGGTGAGGCACTTCCACCCTCTGAAACATATTAAATCATATTGTACACATTAAATCCTAGGAGAGGAAGAAATACAGGTGCTTCTGAACATATTAAATCATATTGTACAAATTTAATCCTAGGAGAGGAAGGAGTACAGGTGCTTCTCAACATATTAAATCATATTGTACACATTTAATCCTAGGAGAGGAAGAAATACAGGTGCTTCTGAACATATTAAATCATATTGCACACATTTAATCCTAGGAGAGGAAGAAATACAGGTGCTTCTGAACATATTAAATCATATTGTACACATTTAATTCTAGGAGAGGAAGAAATACAGGTGCTTCTGAACATATTAAATCATATTGCACACATTAAATCCTAGGAGAGGAAGAAATACAGGTGCTTCTGAACATATTAAATCATATTGCACACATTAAATCCTAGGAGAGGAAGAAATACAGGTGCTTCTGAACATATTAAATCATATTGTACACATTTAATCCTAGGAGAGGAAGAACTACAGGTGCTTCTGAACATATTAAATCATATTGCACACATTTAATCCTAGGAGAGGAAGAAATACAGGTGCTTCTGAACATATTAAATCATATTGCACACATTTAATCCTAGGAGAGGAAGAAATACAGGTGCTTCTGAACATATTAAATCATATTGCACACATTAAATCCTAGGAGAGGAAGAAATACAGGTGCTTCTGAACATATTAAATCATATTGTACACATTTAATCCTAGGAGAGGAAGAAATACAGGTGCTTCTCAACATATGGAATCATAATTATTGTACACATTTAATCCTAGGAGAGGAAGAAATACAGGTGCTTCTGAACGTATTAAATCATATTGAACACACTTAATCCTAGGGGAGGAAGGAATACAGGTGCTTCTCAACATATTTAATCATATTGTACACATTTAATCCTAGGAGAGGAAGAAATACAGGTGCTTCTGAACATATTAAATCATTTTGAACACACTTAATCCTAGGGGAGGAAGGAGTACAGGTGCTTCTGAACATGTTAAATCATATTGTACACATTTAATCCTAGGAGAGGAAGAAATACAGGTGCTTCTGAACATATTAAATCATAGTGAACACACTTAATCCTAGGGGAGGAAGGAATACAGGTGCTTCTCAACATATGGAATCATAATTATTGTACACATTTAATCCTAGGAGAGGAAGAAATACAGGTGCTTCTGAACGTATTTAATCATATTGTACACACTTAATCCTAGGGAAGAAAGGAATACAGGTGCTTCTGAACATATTAAATCATATTGTACACACTTAATCCTAGGGGAGGAAGGAATACAGGTGCTTCTGAACATATTAAATCATATTGTACACACTTAATCCTAGGGGAGGAAGGAATACAGGTGCTTCTGAACATATTAAATCATATTGTACACACTTAATCCTAGAGGAGGAAGAAATACAGGTGCTTCTGAACATATTAAATCATATTGTACACACTTAATCCTAGGGAAGAAAGGAATACAGGTGCTTCTGAACATATTAAATCATATTGTACACACTTAATCCTAGGGGAGGAAGAAATACAGGTGCTTCTGAACATATTAAATCATATTGTACACACTTAATCCTAGGGAAGGAAGGAATACAGGTGCTTCTGAACATATTAAATCATATTGTACACACTTAATCCTAGGGGAGGAAGAAATACAGGTGCTTCTGAACATATTAAATCATTTTGAACACACTTAATCCTAGGGGAGGAAGGAGTACAGGTGCTTCTGAACATATTAAATCATATTGTGCACACTTTATCCTAGGGCAGGAAGGAGTACAGGTGCCTCTGAACATATTAAACCATATTGTACACACTTAATCCTAGGGGAGGAAGAAATACAGGTGCTTCTCAACATATTAAATCATATTGTACACACTTAATCCTAGAGGAGGAAGGAGTACAGGTGCTTCTGAACATGTTAAATCATATTGAACACACTTAATCTTAGAGGAGGAAGGAATACAGGTGCTTCTGAACATATTAAATCATATTGAACACACTTAATCCTAAAGGAGGAAGGAATACAGGTGCTTCTGAACATATTAAATCATATTGAACACACTTAATCCTAGAGGAGGAAGGAGTACAGGTGCTTCTGAACATGTTAAATCATATTGTGCACACTTTATCCTAGGGCAGGAAGGAGTACAGGTGCCTCTGAACATATTAAACCATATTGTACACACTTAATCCTAGGGGAGGAAGAAATACAGGTGCTTCTCAACATATTAAATCATATTGTACACACTTAATCCTAGAGGAGGAAGGAGTACATGTGCTTCTGAACATGTTAAATCATATTGTACACACTTAATCTTAGGGGAGGAAGGAATACAGGTGCTTCTCAACATATTAAATCATATTGAACACACTTAATCCTAGAGGAGGAAGGAATACAGGTGCTTCTGAACATGTTAAATCATATTGAACACACTTAATCCTAGAGGAGACGGGAGTACAGGTGCTTCTGAACATGTTAAATCATATTGTACACACTTAATCCTAGGGGAGGAAGGAGTACAGGTGCTTCTGAACATATTAAATCATATCGTACATACTTAATCCTAGGGAAGGAAGGAGTACAGGTGCATCTGAACATATTAAATCATATTTTACACACTTAATCCTAGGGGAGGAAGGAATACAGGTGCTTCTGAACATATTAAATCATATTGAACACACTTAATCCTGGAGGAGGAAGGAGTACAGGTGCTTCTGAACATGTTAAATCATATTGTACACACTTAATCCTAGGGGAGGAAGGAGTACAGGTGCTTCTGAACATATTAAATCATATTGAACACACTTAATCCTAGGGGAGGAAGGAATACAGGTGCTTCTGAACATATTAAATCATATTGAACACACTTAATCCTAGGGGAGGAAGGAATACAGGTGCTTCTGAACATATTAAATCATATTGAACACACTTAATCCTAGAGGAAGAAGGAGTACAGGTGCTTCTGAACATGTTAAATCATATTGTACACACTTAATCCTAGGGGAGGAAGGAGTACAGGTGCTTCTGAACAAATTAAATCATATCGTACACACTTAATCTTAGGGAAGGAAGGAATACAGGTGCTTCTGAACATATTAAATCATATCGTGCATACTTAATCCTAGGGAATGAAGGAGTACAGGTGCTTCTGAACATATTAAATCATATTTTACACACAAAATCCTAGGAGAGGAAGGAGTACAGGTGCATCTGAACATATTAAATCATATCGTACACACTAAATCCTAGGAGAGGAAGGAGTACAGGTGCTTCTGAACATATTAAATCATACTGTACACACTTAATCCTAGGAGAGGAAGGAGTTCAGGTGCTTCTGTACATATTAAATCATATCGTACACACTAAATCCTAGGAGAGGAAGGAGTACATGTGCATATGTAACATATTAAATTATATTGTAAACACTTTATCCTAGGGTAGGAAGGGATCCATAATATTTTCCAACTTGAAGGAACAAACTACAATCGGAAGCCATTGGCTCGAACTCGCTTGGCTCGAATACCTCGATGTTCGAACTAGATGTTAAGGACTGATGTCTTAAAACTAATGGTAAACATTCCCACTTGGCTCGAAAATATCGAGGGTTAAGATATTTGCTGGTCCCTGGAAGTTCGAGCCAACGGGGTTCGACTGTATGATGTAATAGTTTGATGACATAAAGTAAAATCTTGATACTTAAGAATGGGCAGGAGTGAGCGTTCATAAAAATAAACAATGCAGTCGACGTCGGAACGGGATTTGACAAACCTTTTGACTATTAGAACTCGAAATTTTGATGTTTTACGAACTAACTATTTAAACTTAAATTAAATTAGATCTTGTTTCACGAATAAGTTTCTAAGAAGAAGAAAGAAATCCACTCTGGTCAGATACATGTAGAACGTTTCTGGTAAGACCGGTATCTTTATATATATGGCTTGCAGATTACCAAGGCGCACCTGTCTTGTTCGTTTTCGATAGGCGTGACTCCATTCTGAACTCCTCGGCCATTTTTATCGAAAACAACCTCGGATGTATGCCGGTACATCAGTTAAAGAAGTTCGTAATTTTTTTAATTAAATCATTTTAGAAATGTAGTGTTTTAGAATTGTATTTATTGATCTAAGTTGAAAGTGATTGCCAGTGAAGTATGTTATTGCAAACATAATTAAGATTTCCAAGAGTAAAGTCATAAAGTTTAACTGCTACATAAAATCACTACGCGATCTACTTCCAGCGGACTTAAACGTACCTCTTTTTTAGTATGTAAACCGTCAAAATACATCGGAGGTTTTTTTTGAAAAAAATGGCCGAGGAGCTCCGAATGGCGTGACTAAAGTGAATCACATCCATTTTTAAATTAATTTAATGGCTTTTGACAATTATACCTAATCATTGATTTCCGTGAATAGAGTATTAAAGAGTTTTGTTTGAAACTTAACTGTACACTATGAAGATAAAAGGAATGTTACAGAAAAAAAACACTTTCTTATTCCTTCTTGATATAACTCCATTTATAATATTTATATAGCGTTTTCCTCTTAAACACGATAAAGCCATGGATGCTTTGAAGGCGGGTTTACCACAACCGGATTCAGAAATTGACGTTCGTGGGGCCTAACAAAGGGGTGCAAACTATTTGCATGGGGGTTTGGGGTTACCTCTTCAATAAAATTTTAACAATTTGTAGTCCAAAATGGTACATTTTGAGCGTATTTTATAACCCCCCCCCCATATAGAATATAAAGTAAAATTGAACGATTATATTGCGTCCCCCCATCTAATCCCGCGTGTGACAACCATGAATTCAAATTTACATAAAACACTCATGAACCAAGAGATTACCTTCAAATAAATATATTGGTGCAGGTTATGCACCAGTCAATTGTTACCACGCCCCCCAAGTTCGGGGTATACCAGGGATGGCCGGGAAAATGGGCCGTGTTCACCTTCAAGGTGACCCCGCAGTGCCGGTTAAATGCGTCGGTTTTGTCTTCGCACCAAAAAAAAACGGGAAATGGGCCTAACCTAGAGTCCATGGGGTGCGGGGGCATTTGTTGGGGATTTTACCAGCAGTTCCTCCCCGCAGGGCGGGATTTTACTTGGCGCGCGCGAAAGTCAAAGTCCCCGCCATTCCCAGGATCTGGGGGCCGTGGTTTCCATGGACTTTTGCATTAATGTTCACAAACCTTTATCCAATAACTATGATTAATTAAGATTTAAATAAAACGGTGTCAACGGAGAGTTACATCCCTTTGAAGAACAATTTGCCAGGGCTGGGATTATCAAACGGAGTTTAATGGAAAGTTGAATAAATCGTTCTAATATCAAGCAGAAATGTAAAATCATATGTACCTCTACAGTATGAGATTATGCAGTTTCATTTAAGTATAAAAGCAATCATAAACTTTGATCACATATACAATTTAAAGTGATTGTGACATTCAGTGTAATTTAAAGAGAGATAAAATGTGTGTTAAGAAGTGAATCTGTTAGTTTTACAACAATGCACCAGTCAATTGTAACCACGTCCCAAGGTCCAGGGCATAGCAGGGACTTTGACTTTCGGTCCAGCCAACCCAGGGTAAAATCCCCGCCCGGGACGAACTGCTGGTGAAATCCCCGCCAAATGCCTCCGCACCCCAGAGACCCTAGGTAAGGCCCATTTCCCGCTATTTTTGGCACGAGGATAAAACCACCGCATTCACCCGGAACTGCGGGGCCATTCTGTAGGTAAAAACACGGCCCATTTCCCCGGCTATCCCCGGTATACCCCCGGACCTTGGGAGGGGGAGGGGGACGTGGTTACAATTGACTAATGCACAAATGGTAAGCACCACCAATACGCAATGAATTCGCAGTGGACATGCTGATTTTACTCGGTTAGTGAATCATCGAGATATCTGCCATTATCTGCGGTCGCGATACTAAGATATAAAACGCAAACAAACTGTGTAAATACAGCAAGTAAGTTTAATATCTCCAATAAAACTATCATTTTAATGAAATTTAGCAGTTGTAATAAAGAAAAAAGCGCATCCATTTAACAATAAAGCTTTTCTAAGTCTGATGTTGGCTTTAAATGACTTGAAATATGTTCAACTCTTTAAAGAAACATTTTGAAATGGGTATGGCGGTGACCGTTGACTCTACAATTAAAGTGGTTCGCCCACTCATGGTTTTGATTTTGTAAATTAGGATCTTTGTGAACCTGTCAAGGTCTTTTAAAGTGACACTCTTATTTAAAGTCAAGCTTGATCACTCAATACTTGCTGACCTAATGTCTTTCATATAGCAAGAAATAACAACAGAAAGTGCAAGACAAATATTGTAAGGGAGGCAACTCAATCCACAGTTACAATATATCAGTGTGCTAGTTCTTTCCCTTTGAAATCCAAAGACACCAGCGATTATTGTTTCAAGTGACACTTATTCAGAATCAATACATACACATGTACATCAATTTTGACTGATTGACCTTTAACTTCTTACTAAACAATGCATTTATGAAACATACTAAATACTGATAACATGATTTTAACCGTGTATTTAATAGCAGAATGTGCAAATTATTAAATGATTAGTGAATGCTAAACTATTTACTGTGGTCCACCATAGTCACATAAGGTAGATATACTGTGTTTTATGCTCATTTCTTTCAAAATAAACTCGATATCCTTCATAAGAACCATTGGTTTCCACATTTATTCATCCTTTTTGGAATATTAAAACAATACTATTAATTGTGGTAAATCCTTTTGGGAATAAGAGTGCATCTTTAAGGATTGCATTTGCAATGCATCATTGAATCGTAAATTTCCGTCTAATTTCGCTTATCTTCCGAAAAGAGTCGTTTAAAGCCAATATTGTCAATGGTGGATGGCTTGCTTTAATGTACCTTAACCCTACTTGTCTTTATTTAAAGCTGTAATGGCTTTAAGAAGTTGAAAAAATGAAAGTATACTTACTTGATACTGATGACGTACGATCGGTGCCATTGCATGATTGTCCATCTTTCTTCTTCTCTAAAACAAATGGTTCAAAGACATTGTTTAATGTTAGAAATAGGAAATCATATGCAAAATAGAAATGATTATGCCGGAGTAGCATACTAACAGATCAAACATTACTATGATATGCGTCTTACATATTAATGCACCAGTCAATTATAACCACGCCCCCCCCCCCTCCAGGTGCGTGGGTATACTGGGGATAGCCGGGGAAATGGGCTGTATTTTTACCATCAGTTTGTTCCCGCAGGGTTGAGATTTTACCCGGGGTAGGCTGGACCGAAAGTCATAGTACCCGCTATTCCCCGGACCTAGGCGGGGAGGGCGTGGTAACAATTGACTGGTGCATAATATACACGATATACCCGCCGTATTTGTGTTCATGTGGGCCTACCAAAATCAATATGTGTATGCCACGTTTATAACGTCATATATGCTACGCCGGAAGCAAATTTTGCATAAAAGGGAAGACTTAAATCAACCATAACCTTTGAATTTTATTACTACACCATTTTAAATAAAACAAAGGGCAGTCTATGCCGCTTAAAGAGCCCCGCCTTCGTTTTATTACCGAAGTTTGGTAAGGTGATTAGTTTTATCAAACACTTCGACAAACCTGTTTCCAAAACAATGTTTTGACAGTGCTCCGTCAGACGGCCGTATTGTTAAAAGGTTTGTCGAAGTGTTTTAAGAAACTTAACTCTAAATTAAACTCTGGTAAAAGACCGAAAGTGGGGCCCCGTTAGCGGCGTAGACAGCGCTATTTTTCATTTAAAATGGTAAAGAAGTAGTGAAGTTATCTTTGTTTAAAGTCATCATTTGAAGCAAAATATTGCCTTCCGACGTAGCATTTATGGTGCAATTTATCACGTGGTATACACACACTGAAAATGCTGTAGGGTGGTTAAATGAATAAAATGATACATATGCGAATGAAAACATTTTGCAGAATGAAACATAATAAAAACAGATATGATAACACATGTCACTTTTAAAATAAATTCTCAAGATGAATGAATATATATGTTTGTCTTTCTCATTTATGACTAGTAGTATCAAATATATCATTACATATAAGTATATGTTTGAGTTCATTTGGCACTCTACTGAAAATGGAGCGAGCGCAGCGAGGCCACGGGCCGACGTTTAACTTATAACCGTGACTAAACTCAGTCTACAACATTTTGACGTCATCTTGAAACACACAAAATATGAGGTGTTTGAAGAGTCACTTACATGCCATTCTATCTAAACTTGGATGAATTTAATTTATGTTTTGCAGTAACAAATAACGCAAGTTCACTATTTCAAATAGTGAATTAACTTTTTGATAATTTTCAGTGTTAAGAATTTTTAGCACTCTCTTAATTTCAAATCAAACGTAGAGGGCTGGGGCTCAATTTCAAAGACGTCATTTCTGAAATTATATTACTTTCGCATACAATTTGGTGCGCCTTTATGAAAACAACAGTATTATAATGAAAGGCAATAATTTGAAATAAAAGTTCGTTTCAGTGAAAGAGTGCAATATATACACATCATGAACACCAAAGTTAATGAAATCACGCATGGCTAAGCTACTCGCCAAATGAGCGTAGCTAGCCCTCTATTCATGTGGATTCATAATTGTGCTACGGGGGTTTGGGGTCATGTCCCCTCGGAAAATTTTGAAAACCATGGAGCAATCTGGGCGTTGTGAGGTGCTTTATTTAATACGGAAAATGGTCAGTTTTAGGATCATGTAGTCAAGTACGCTTACCACAACTCTCGCTGACTTTTTTTGTCTGAACATGAGGATTTAGCTGCCTACCCGCGTATAGGCAGCTACGCGCCTGTCGCCAAAACATATCTTTGGTACTCACTCATTGATTTATATAACGCTCTTACGTACGCTTACCACAACTCTCGCTGACTTTTTTTTTGTCTGAACATGAGGATTTTGCTGCCTACCCGCGTATAGGCAGCTACGCGCCTGTCGCCAAAACATATCTTTGGTACTCACTCATTGATTTATATAACGCTCTTACGTACGCTTACCACAACTCTCGCTGACTTTTTTTTGTCTGAACATGAGGATTAAGCTACCTACCCGCGTATAGGCAGCTACGCGCCTGTCGCCGAAACACGCTCTTACACGACTTATACAAACATTCATATATATTTTTCACAAATCGTTTGAACAAAACTCGTTTTAATCCGTTTTAACATATAATTGTCTATATCAAATAATGCAATCAGCTGATGTTTGATATAGGTCTTACTTCGTTATAACCCGTTTTAATATATTATGATTGTATAAAAAGTATAATGGAGTTTTGATAATTGATATATCTGTTGAATAAAACATGCTCAAACGAAAAAGGACAAACCATGGCATAATAACATATTGAGAAAAACTCACCTGTTTTAGAATGTGTTTTTCCCATAATGTCGTTTTTAAAACCACCAAGAAATCCTGCTTATATTCTAATTATCCAACCATACCAGGGGAACATACAGCATTTTAAAACACAACAAATATGATTTAAATGATTCACCTTTATTTCCACGTATATTGTTGAGTATAACTACCTGTGTGTTTATTAATAGTTAAATCAATTCCTATTGAAAATAGATCAGTGTATCTTATATCAATCGGTATAGCTTAAACTTCATTTGTAGCATTGACTTTAAACCGTCGCCATTTGGTCTAATTGTCTAACGTTAAGTAGAGCTTTATAGACACAGTTCATTTAAACCTTTTCTGAACCAAAAAATTCTAAAAAGATATAACCAGAGAAAACATATAGTCAGGACATTAATACTAAGCTCCAATTACACAATAAGAGTCGAATGTAAAATATATATTCAATTTAATTTAATAACCTAAAATCAGAAATAAAAGTGTTGAGTCTGAGTTCATTGTTGTAAAAGAAGTACTAACAATTTATTTTCTTAAATTTGGAGGCGGGAGAGAAGACCCTGCTTGTGTGGTATCTGAGGTCACTGTTGACGGGAAGGGGCCAGTAATTGTTGTTGGATATACCACTGTTGCTCCAGAAATTGGCACGGGAACAGCTGGTGTTTTCTTTTCTGATCCTGTGGCTCGTGTCTTTATTTTGTCTATTGATCTGAGATTCCTTGGTTGTGGAAGCCATTTTGGAACTGAATCTGGATTTACTGTGAAAGGGAAGAGGCATAGATAAACAATGCATCATTTTCAGAACTTACTTTATAAAATAGTTGCAACACTAAGTTTGATGCAAAGCATAAAGGACGCCTTTGATTTTATAGCATGGCTTAAAGGAAGCAGATGCAGTTTACCAGCATACCAAGTTTGGGGTACCTGGATACAAGTAGTCTTCAGTTATTTAACGAAATCGGATTTTCAGCTAAGGTCACCACGTCATTGACCTTTGACCAGCTGACGTAAAAAAGGTTGTGGTGTTGGTCACATTTGAGTGACCTCTTCCAAGTTCGAGATCTCTAGGGCTAAGCTTTTTACTCAATTAATGATAATAAAATGTGTATTTTTAGTTTACGGTCACAACGACCTTGACTTTGTACTCACAAACCTCAAACGCAAAAGGGTTCATATGCTGGTCATAACCAACCCGCTTACAAAACGTTTACATCCCTGGGTCATAGCGTTCTTGAGATATTGTTCTGCAACCGATTTTCCGTTTACGGTCACCACCAAATTGACCTTTGATCCACTGACCTCAAAATAATATTGTACATTTGCTTGTCATACTAAGTACACATAAAACCAAGTTTGAGGTCCCTGAACCAAAGCGTTCTTCAGATATTGAATGCAAAACCGATTTTAACTGAATGTCACCACGACCAGGACCTTTGATACACTGACCTCAAAATCAATATAGTTCATATCCTGGTCATGACCAACCAACTTAGAAAGTTAAAGGTGCATGGGCTTAAATGATTTTTTATATCGGAAACCGGTTTTTAGCCGAAGGTAATATTAAGGTAGACATTGACCTTTGACCAACTGACCACAAAATCAAAAGGTTGTTTCTGCTGGTCATGACCAACATGCCTACAAAGTTTAAGAGCCCTGTGCCTAAGGGTTCTACAAATATTAATCGGAAACCGTGGGGATGGAAGGAGGACGAACAGACGACCAGATGATTATATGCCACCCTTTGGGGCAAACAACCCACAGTGCTGTAATACTGAAAATTATAAACTTCAGGTTTTATGTTTTTATTTATGAGTTAAGAGGTTAAAGCTGCACTCTCACAGATTGAACGATTTGACAACTTTTTTATTTTTTGTCTTAGAACGAGCCAATTTTTGTGAAAATTCATGGACACAAGTTAAGATTGCTGACAAAAAATTAGATCGCAGATTTATATATTTAAGTTAAAAAATTGATGTTTAATGCATATTTATTAAACCATTAGTAAACCATTCTGACGTCGCGTATCCACGAGAAAATAGAGAAACAAACTTTTATAATGTCCGGCTATTTGGTTTCAATAAATGTACACATGTACACAACACCGTAAGAAAAAAATGTCGTTAACAATTTCAACACCTACTTATCAATGAAACACATGGCATCTGTATATGCATAAGTTGTCGAGTTACGTGTGTCCTTTATGTATAATTGTAAATATTTAAGGTCAAATAACTCAATTGAAAGTTATATAGGATATATTATTAGGGCTTCTGAATTTCGTCCAGAAAATAGCTTAAAGCTGCACTCTCACAGATAATACAATTTTTACAACTTTTTTTATTTTTTGTCATGGAAGGAGCATATTTTTGCGTAAATATCTGCAAACCAATGATATAAGATTGCTGACAAAAGATCAGATCGCAGATTTTCATATTTCTGTTCGAAAATCAATGTTTTATGGCTTAAACCGTTACAACGGTTTAAGAAAAATGCATAAAAAATCAATATTTGAACTTAAATATAAAAATCTGCGATCTTCTTTTTTGTCATATGACTGGTTTCCATGGATTTTCGCAAAATGGCTCTTTCCAAGACAAAAAAAGTTGTGAAAACGTTATATCGGTGAGAGTGCAGCTTTAAGACTCGTTAACTAACATAATAATCATGGAGTCGTTGAATAAAAATGTATATTATGTGACTCGTTACAAATCCTATATATCTAAAAAGGTTCCTACTAATTCATAAAACAGTCGCATATCCATATTCGTCTAGTATTGTCAAAAACAGACATATCCAGAGGGAACTAAATACTAAATGGTAAGTAACTATTCGGAACTTCTCGGTCATTTTTATCGAACACAACCTCGGATGTATGCCGGTACATCAGTAGAAGTAGTCCGTATTTCATCATGAACCAAATGTTGTTATTTTAGCTTGTATTTATTAATCTAAGTTTAAATTGATTGTGAAGTGTATTATTGCAAACATAATTAAGATTCCCAAGAATAAAGTAATATGGTTTAACTGCAAAAAATAAAATACTACGCGATCTACTTGCGGCGGACTTAAACATACCGATTTCTGAGTATGTAAACCGTCCATATACATCCGAGGTTGTTTTCGATAAAATTGGCCCAGGAGCTCCAAATGGTAAAAAATAAAGTAAAAATACCAGTTTGAGGCTCCATGTTGGAGGGAAGATCTTCTTCGCTCGGACCCATGTTGGCATCCGGCGTTGTGCAGGTCTGGCTTCGATTCGTTCTATCATGGGCCGGAGGTGAAATGTCAGATTGCAACGGCGGAGGCGGGCGGGACTGAGACATCTTCGTCGTCGCTCACGCTATTACGGCTATAACTGTCTATGACACGAGGCGACTGCTGCTAGCGGCAGTTTTGCTCCCTGGTGCACGTCTTTTCGTCGTATTAGCACGAAACAGTTGAATCCCGTTTGCTCGAACACGCTTGGCTCGAGCTGCATGTAAAGGACCGGTTTCGTTAAACTTAGTGAAAGCATTCCCGATTGGCTCAAATTGTCCGAGGCTCGATGTATTTTCGCCGGTCCATGGAAATTCGATCCAACGGGGTTTGACTTAGACCAAATAATTGTACGTTGACGGATTTTTTTAATGATTTTTGATATCGTAAATCCTTCACATACAAGTTGTTTTGTACCAAAAGTGGGTTGGTAACTATCGTTTTATTGGAAAGGTAAATCATGTGTTTTAATGCATTTAATGCTTGTTTTGTGCAAAATAACTTTGCACTTACATGGTAAAATATGAAAACCTTTATCATCCATTTCAAAGATTAAATACTTAACTAAACACTATTTCAATATATTTTTTTCAAATCCCCCGGGTTTTGCACAAACCCGTTTAGACGTTAGGGATTGAAAGAATCCCGTATAACACGTATATTATTTTAAATTGTACTTAGAAATGATAGTAGACTTGGAACAATACTGTATAACTACGAAACTACGGAACCAAAGCCAGCGAATGGGTTTGGTTTTAATCTACGAATCAAGATTGGAAAATTTGGCCTGATTAAACAAAGATAAGGTATTAACATAATCAATAAACCAATATTTTGAATCAAATGAATTTATGACGCCTAAAAAATGAACAAGCTACCTTCTTGAAATGTTGAAGAGGAAAGAGGAAGTCCTGAGATCCGCGCAAGTTTTTTTCTTCCTTTTATTCAGTCTGGCAATGGGCTACGAAATCAGATTGGTAGAAGGTACTGGCACCACGATGAAACTGATTACACGAATCTGTAATCAGAATAAATACGAATTAAGTAAAATCTTAAGTTTAATAAGATTATATTCAACCGTATTGCCTGGTTTTAGAAAAAATGTTGTGGTCTTGCCCATAGCATAGTTACTGAAAATAAATCATGCGACAAAACCTTTTTCAGACTAAGTTTAATTTAAACGAATATGAATTAAAAAGAAAAATACTAACTGCTTACCCTGTTCATGCAGAAAATCACTACCCTGTTTGAAGCTAAATGTCTGAAACATCTAGTGTCGATTGCATACTGCTGTATTGAAATCGATTCTCAAAATAAGGAAAATCATTCAAAATAAGGAAAATCATTCAAAATAAGGAAAACCGCAAACTATAAAGACACACATGTATGTACTGCTATCACAGTGACTTTTAATGGAACATACTTTTGCTTTATATTTATACATAATACAGAAACCTTGGACACGAATGACCTGCCAGGTATAATCATTAACCAATATCGCTGAAACTTTCAGTGTCCCTCAAAGCGAGCCTCTTTGAAATAACCTAGGAAAAGTTAAATCTCCGTGTTCATATCGTTTGCATGTATTTCAGCTCATAGGTGCCCCTCACATAGCTTGGACACTTATGCACCCCCCCCCCCCCCGGTCCGGGGAATAGCGGGGACTTTGACTTTCGGTCCAGCCAAGCCCGGGTAAAATCCCCGTCCTGTGGGGACGAACCGCTGGTTAAATCCCCGCAAAAATATATAATAGACAGGGTGATCATCTTATTTTGTTTACACTGCTAGAAAGGTAAAAGACTATGCTACAAGACAAATATAAATTTTATCCTGGTTTCTGCTACAATTCTAACAAAACCAGACGAAATTCGTTGACTCAACACTGAAAACATAAATTACGAAACAATGAAGAGGTATTTCTCCTTATTATAAAAAGCTCTTTAAATACAGACCGACATGAACATTTGCGAAAGGATACAGGAAACATACTTCACACGAACAAGTATCCCGGAAAGACATTCGATTCCCCCGCACACCGGTCTATAGACCACCCGCGTTCTGAAATTGTCTGTTATCCGCGTGTCAGCTCCTGGAAAGTGGTTACCATGTAGCCACCTTACTTAGCAGCACATGCAGCGGGGTATGTGATAGGTGAGATATATCATTTAAGTGTTTCATTAAACATATAACATATTTGTGCCGAAATAAACTTTATGCTATGTACGTTATGTTATGTTATGTTATGTTATATTGTGCTATGCTATGCTATGCTATGCTATACTATGCTATGCTATGCTATGCTATGCTTTGCTATGCCAGCTATGCTATGCTATGCTATGCTATGCTATGCTATGCTATGCTATGCTTTGCTATGCTATGCTATGCTATGCTATGCTATGCTATGCTATGCTATGCTATGCTATGCTATGCTATGCTATGACATGCCATGCCATGCTTTGCTATGTTATGCTATGTTATGCTTTCCTATGCTATGCTTTCCTATGCTTTGCTATGCTATGCTATGCTATGCTATGCTATGCCAGCTATGCCAGCTATGCCAGCTATGCCAGCTATGTCAGCTATGCCAGCTATGCTATGATATGCTATGATATGTTATCATATGCTATCCTATTCTATGCTATGCCAGCTATGCTATGCCAGCTATGCTATGCTATGCTATGCTATGCTATGCTATGCTATGCTATGCTATGCTATGCTATGCTATGTTATCCTATGCTATGATATGCTAAGATATGCTATGCTATGCCAGCTATGTCAGCTATGCCAGCTATGCTATGCTATGCTATGCTATGCTATGCTATGCTATGCTATGCTATGCTATGCTATGCTATGCTATGCTATGCTATGCTATGCTATGTAGTGTTATGTTATGTAATGTTATGTAATGTTATGTTGTGTTATCTTATGTTAAGTTGTGTTGTGTTGTGTAATGGCATGTTATGTTATGGCATGTTATGTTATGTTATGTTATGTTGTGCTGTTTTATGCTGTGTTATTTATGTTGTGTTACGTTATGTTATACTGTGTTATGTTATGTTATGTTATGTTATGTTGTGGTGTGTTATGTTATGTTATGTTATGTTATGTTATGTTATGTTATGTTATGTTATGTTGTGTTGTGTTGTGTTGTGTTGTGTTGTGTTATGTTAAGTTGTGTTATGTTATGTTATGTTATGTTATGGTATGGTATGTTATGCTGTGCTATGTTATGTTATGTTATGTTATGTTATGTTATGTTATGTTATGTTATGTTATGTTAATATTAATGTTATGTTATGTTATGTTATGTTATGTTATGTTATGTTATGTTATGTTATGTTATGTTATGTTATGTTATGTTATGTTATGTTATGTTATGTTATGTTTATGTACAATAAGTGTAATGTGAGTAAATTTACTCATTTCAGGATTACTGAGCAGCAATAGACTAATGTCATATATGGTTAAGAGTGCCCTGTACTCGTGGCCGCCTCCCGAAACCACACACTTCGGTGCGGCTACTGACTACAGAACAGACGACCAGATGCACCTGTTGTCCGCCACTATAATCGTAATCATATTGACATGTGTTTTAGCTTAAACAACGATGGCCGAAAAATAATACATGTTGTATAAATTGTCCTTCTTCAAAAATACCATATATTAATGTAAAAACATTTTTTTTGCATTTGTAAACCAGTTTTTAAACATTTAGCAAGCTAGTTCGACACTGTTACTAATACCCAGTTATAAAAAATGAGTTTTTGTCGACAAAAAAGAACGATAGAAAATCATGTGCAGACCCGGGCATTCTTAGTACCTACATTAAACTAAACCAGTAACTTGTCACCGAGAACATTTGTTTCTTAAACAGCAAAGGCATACAAGGAATTATCTTGACGATTTCTTTCTTTAAAGTCAATTTATTGATCTATCTATAAAAACAACACACATAAAACCAGACATAATAATCACTCTACACACATCAATCAATTGATATTGCGTAGCGTTAAGTAATTTGTCAGGAATTTGAAAATCTTTATACAATAGATCGCACATTTGTTCTCCCGATGATAGCTAACTTTTTTTTATTTCACATAGTTTTATTGTTTTTAAATAATCTACCTTATATTCAATTAAATAATGCTGGAAAATGTTTCTGTATGATGCATTAAAATAGCCACAAATACTCTCCGAAATTGTAAAAAAGTGACGACCATTCACAGCACCAATGTGTTATTACTATGCATCAGTGTTTGTATACAACGTGATAGTTTGCATCATAAATGCTACGTCGGAAGGCAATATTTTGATTAGAAAAAAAGACAAAGATACCTTCACTATTTCTTCACCATTTTAAATGAAACATAGCGCAGTCTTACGGAGCCCAACTGTTATGCTGTACGTCATACCATACTTTGGTTAAAATTGTTTTGTTAATTGAAACCATTTTCATAATTTCAGCGTTGGGTTATTTACAAATTATTTGTTAGATGTTTTTACACCTGTTATTTGAAATATGCAACTGTGTTTGTAACAGGTTGGCAAACGCCAACGATTTAGGATGTTGCTAATTGCCAAACAAAGGAGGTGTCAGTCGAAGCCATATTGACCTCAGCTTACTGTTTTATTGTTTCTTTGTATCTAATTTAGCACCTTGACATATGTTTTGATTAGGAACTATTTGAAATCAGAAGTAATTAGTTTGAGCTGAGCTGACAGTCTTTATGAAGTATTTCCTGTTTTTCTATTGGTTTAATTTATGATAGGCATGACCGGGCTGCACAATATAAGGTAACATATTTTTTAATTGTAAAAAAAAGAGAGGAGAAAAAATGTAGTTCTTCATAGAAAACGGACTCTTGAAATTTGTCTGAGCTCGAAGGTGGTTTTACCACAGTCCAGCAAACTACATGTATAGCGTTGTCGCTGTTGTACAATATATTTGGTGTTAATTTTTGGACTACACACACTGTGTTATTACTTCAAGTATTTGTTAATGAAAGAACAACATAATAAAATCGTGAAAAGAACTTGGTGTCGTGAAAAGGATTTTGTTTTGGACTTTTAAAAGCTAATTCCCCGGTGTGCCAAAAGTAACGGGTTTATAGTTAAGAAAAACTATTCCCCATTGGTGCTCCAATCTACTCGTTAATAGATAAAAAAAACGCACGGCACAACACTTGTTGGAGAACAGCGGCTAGTATCTCCGTACCTCAAATCAACACAGCCAAGCGAGCGAATTCCTTCAATATCTATATGGACTAAATATGCACTATTTGGACATAAATACTTTCGAAATTGTGCGTTCTCAACGACGATAATGAGCAACTGGCGACGTACGGTTCCACTATACAAGCCGACAATGGAATACCATTTCAAACAGATAACCTGTAAAAGTTGTTTAAGTTGTGGACTCAAACATGCACGCAAACAATGCACTGCCAAAAACGCAATCTGCAACCAATGCTCACAGAAAGGTCACTTCAGCCGCAAATGCAGATGTGCAAGAATGTCAACACAGCGTACCAAATCAAGAGATACAACCAGAATGACGACGTTTATCATTCGAAAAACTGCATAATGTGCTTTACCTTTTTACCATGAAGATGATGCATACTTCAAGAATAACACAACAAACACCGCAGTGAGTCCCGTACCATTCAAATATATACAGAGAATAGAATTAGAAAACGTATCATTGAAAAAGACTTGTAAAGGACTTGCTGCTGAAAACTCTTCATTGATTTTAAAAAAATCAGAAACTGAAAGCCTTTAACGAACGTCTCCAAAATGATATTTCGTCCTTAAAGACAAACATCTGTGATACAAATACTAGAGAAAATAATTTATTGAGAAAACTTACTGACCTTTCAAAAACATATAATGAATTGTGTGATGAAAACAATCAAATTAGAAAAATGTTTGATATTCAAGTTTATAAGATTGCTGAATTTGAGTTTAAATTAAGAAATGTACGAACAGAAAACACAGACTTGAAAACAAAAATAAACGATTTGGAAACTCAAATAACCCACCTTAAAACTAAACCTGAGCGCAAAACTGGCTCATTTCGCCAAGCAGAAACAGAAAAGCAAAGTTTACGGTATCCGGCTAACTTCAATGGATCTTCAGAACATCAACGTGAAGGTGCAGATCCAAGACATACAGGTTGGCATCAAACATGGCACCAAACACTGAGACGAGGTCAGTTTCGTGGAAATTCGAGGCGTGGGGGACAGTACCAGTATGATTACCGCATTTCTGATGCGCATAACATTGTGAACAGTAGAAAGTGATTAAAATACAGAAGTGATGTGGTGCTTACGCTTTATTGGCAACCTTGGTACTTATAATTCACAGTGTATTTACTTTTACTGTTGACTTCGAAGTGTTTCATCTCATAATAAAACGAGGAAATAGACACATTTCTTGATCCTTTTTAGATCTCGGGAAGGAGTCATTAAGAGTCGTCCACGCGGCACAAAACAACCTTCGGTCTTTTACCAGAGTTCCATTGAGTGTTTTATAAAACACTTCGACAAATCTTTTCACAATACGGCCGTCTGACGGAGCACTGTCAAAACAGTATTTTGGAAACAGGTTTGTAGATGTGTTTGATGAAACTAATGACCTCATCAAATTTCGGAAATAAATCAAATGCAGGGCTCTTTAAGCGGCATAGACTGCCTTTCGTTTCATTTAAAATGGTGATGTAAATAAAAAGTAATCTTTGATTTAAGATTTCATTTTAAGCAAATTTTTGCCTTCCGACGAAGCATATATGGCGTAATTTATCACGTGGTATACATACACTGTGCATGTACGAGAAATATTTTTAATGCTGCTTACTTAAGTTTATTTATTACATTAGCAGAAATAAGACCAAATAGATAATGTCTATTGTTCTATAATAGAGTATATGCGATATACGTGATGCAAGACACCATATTCGGGTTAGAGCTTTGCTCGTTCGCCTTTATGGTTTCCTTTGTCTCATATCGGGTCACATAATAGTCCAGTTACTTATAATATACTGGTGTAACTACTGTCACTGTTGAAAAGAAAGATTCCATATTTCCCCAGTATACATTGCGGACGGGAAACATTTTAATGGTGATGTAACTACTGTCACTGTTGAAAAGAAAGATTCCATATTTCCTCCGTATACATGCAGACGGGAAACACTGTAATGGTGATGTTACTTCAGTCACTGTTGAAGAGAAAGATCCCATATTCTCCCCGTATACATGCGGTCGGGAAACACTTTAATGGTTTTGTAACTTCAGTCACTGTTCAAGAGAAAGATTCCATATTCTCCCCCGTATACGTGCGGACGGGAAACACTGTAATGGTGATGTAACTACTGTCACTGTTGAAGAGAAAGATTCCGTATTCTCCCCCGTATACGTGCGGACGGGAAACACTGTAATGGTGATGTTACTTCAGTCACTGTTGAAGAGAAAGATTCCATATTCTCCCCCGTATACGTGCGGACGAGAAACACTGTAATGGTGATGTAACTACTGTCACTGTTGAAGAGAAAGATTCCATATTCTCCCCCGTATACATTGCGGACGGGAAACACTGTAATGGTGATGTTACTTCAGTCACTGTTGAAGAGAAAGATTCCATATTCTCCCCCGTATACGTGCGGACGGGAAACACTGTAATGGTGATGTAACTACTGTCACTGTTGAAGAGAAAGATTCCATATTCTCCCCCGTATACATGCGGACGGGAAACACTGTAATGGTGATGTAACTACTGTCACTGTTGAAGAGAAAGATTCCATATTCTCCCCCGTATACGTGCGGACGGGAAACACTGTAATGGTGATGTAACTACTGTCACTGTTGAAGAGAAAGATTCCATATTCTCCCCCGTATACGTGCGGACGGGAAACACTGTAATGGTGATGTAACTACTGTCACTGTTCAAGAGAAAGATTCCATATTCTCCCCCGTATACATGCGGACGGGAAATTTTTTAATGGTGATGTAACTACTGTCACTGTTGAAAAGAAAGATTCCATATTCTCCCCCGTATACATGCGGACGGGAAACACTGTAATGGTGATGTAACTACTGTCACTGTTGAAGAGAAAGATTCCATATTCTCCCCCGTATACGTGCGGACGGGAAACACTGTAATGGTGATGTAACTACTGTCACTGTTGAAGAGAAAGATTCCATATTCTCCCCCGTATACGTGCGGACGGGAAACACTGTAATGGTGATGTAACTACTGTCACTGTTCAAGAGAAAGATTCCATATTCTCCCCCGTATACGTGCGGACGGGAAACACTGTAATGGTGATGTAACTACTGTCACTGTTGAAGAGAAAGATTCCATATTCTCCCCCGTATACGTGCGGACGGGAAACACTGTAATGGTGATGTAACTACTGTCACTGTTGAAGAGAAAGATTCCATATTCTCCCCCGTATACGTGCGGACGGGAAACACTGTAATGGTGATGTAACTACTGTCACTGTTCAAGAGAAAGATTCCATATTCTCCCCCGTATACGTGCGGACGGGAAACACTGTAATGGTGATGTAACTACTGTCACTGTTGAAGAGAAAGATTCCATATTCTCCCCCGTATACGTGCGGACGGGAAACACTGTAATGGTGATGTAACTACTGTCACTGTTGAAGAGAAAGATTCCATATTCTCCCCCGTATACGTGCGGACGGGAAACACTGTAATGGTGATGTAACTACTGTCACTGTTGAAGAGAAAGATTCCATATTCTCCCCCGTATACGTGCGGACGGGAAACACTGTAATGGTGATGTAACTACTGTCACTGTTCAAGAGAAAGATTCCATATTCTCCCCCGTATACGTGCGGACGGGAAACACTGTAATGGTGATGTAACTACTGTCACTGTTGAAGAGAAAGATTCCATATTCTCCCCCGTATACGTGCGGACGGGAAACACTGTAATGGTGATGTTACTTCAGTCACTGTTGAAGAGAAAGATTCCATATTCTCCCCCGTATACGTGCGGACGGGAAACACTGTAATGGTGATGTAACTACTGTCACTGTTGAAGAGAAAGATTCCATATTCTCCCCCGTATACGTGCGGACGGGAAACACTGTAATGGTGATGTAACTACTGTCACTGTTCAAGAGAAAGATTCCATATTCTCCCCCGTATACGTGCGGACGGGAAACACTGTAATGGTGATGTAACTACTGTCACTGTTCAAGAGAAAGATTCCATATTCTCCCCCGTATACGTGCGGACGGGAAACACTGTAATGGTGATGTTACTTCAGTCACTGTTGAAGAGAAAGATTCCATATTCTCCCCCGTATACGTGCGGACGGGAAACACTGTAATGGTGATGTAACTACTGTCACTGTTGAAGAGAAAGATTCCATATTCTCCCCCGTATACATTGCGGACGGGAAACACTGTAATGGTGATGTTACTTCAGTCACTGTTGAAGAGAAAGATCCCATATTCTCCCCGTATACATGCGGACGGGAAACACTGTAATGGTGATGTAACTACTGTCACTGTTGAAGAGAAAGATTCCATATTCTCCCCCGTATACGTGCGGACGGGAAACACTGTAATGGTGATGTAACTACTGTCACTGTTGAAGAGAAAAAAATCCATATTCTCCCCGAATACATGCAGACGGTAAACACTGTAATGGTGACTTCTGTCACTGTTGAGGAGAAAGATTCCATATTTCTCTCCGTACATAGTTACACGGGAAACACTTAAATGGTGATGTAACTTCAGTCACTGTGGAAGAGAAAGGTTCAATACTTTTTCTTGGTATATATGGAGATTTATGTTGTTTTAACTTACTGTTGAAGAGAAAGGTCGCGGACTGTTTTTTTGTAAATATGGAGACGAGAATTAACATAATGGTGTTGTATCTAGAGTCAATGTTGCAGAGAAAATTTTCTGAACACCATTTCGAGTCGTTGTTGTAGAGAAGGTCCTATGATTTCATTATCGTAAATGTGGAACCGTGAAGCACATTCAGTCTGCAAATGGATTCACTGTAGTGGAAATATCCTGTTACTTAATTTCCCGTAAACTAGGAGCCGGGAGTGTTGTATCTGAGGTGACAGTTGGCGAAAAGGGAGCGGGATTTGTTGTTGGGGACACTACTGTAGGCCCGGGGTTTGGCTCGGGTATAGCTGGTGTCCTAGATTCTGATCCAGCGGTAACACCCTCTGATAAAGCAAAATAGTTTTTACAGATAATCTTATAAGACGAAATAAATCGCATCTGTGCAATGGTTAATGTTTATGCCTTATGGACACAGATATCAATGTAAATCACCATGTTTAAAAAACATAATGTTTAATTGTTTGGTCATACATGTAAATGTGGTTTCGTTTCTTAGTATAACTTTCAACAGCTTTAAGTAAAGCAAAACTAATAATTTGCCTCGGTTATAGCAGGTGTTCTAGACCGCGGTACTAAACTAGCTCCCTCTAGTGATGCAATATAGTATTTGAGGAAAATATTATCAAAATAATACATTGTATCTCTTCAATGGTTACTGTCTAGACTTTATCTACTCAGACTTCAATGTAAATGATTTAAACATAAGATAGTGTAAAAATGAGTGGTCATGTATGAAAATGTTTTGTTTTTTGTCTAATTGGTTTAAAGCTGCACTCCAACAAATATACCGCTTTGACTACTTGTTTGATTTTTTTGTGCCAATTTTAGTGTAGATCTCTGCAAACCGGGCCAGTAATATAAGACTGCTGACCAAAGATCAGATCGTTCAAAATTTTATGTTTTATGGCTAAGAGCGTCACTAACGGATTAAGAGAAATGCATAAAACATCAATTTTTGAACTTACGTGTGAAAATCTGCGATCGGCAGTTTTATATCACTAGTTTCCCTGTTTTTTTCCATAAATTGGCTCTTCCAGGACAAAATATAAAAACAGTTGTCTAAACGTTCAATCTGTGCGAGTTCAGCTTTAAGTTAAGAAGAAAATATCTTGAGAGGTCATACTCGCTCACTTACTTCCTTTTGGCTGATCTGTTAAATCGCGACCCCCTTTTCCTGAAAAAGTGTTAAGCAACCTTTAATTAGCATGTGCTTGTATATACGGATTGGCGCGTTATAAAAAGAGTAAGTTTTCTTAGTAATACGCCCACTTTAACTTTAGAAAAATAAATAATTAAAAACATTGCATTTACGAATTCAGACGGACGTAGTTCAACACATATAATGAAGATAAAATGAAGAAATAATACATTGCTTACTGTTTTTAGAAAAGAAACTTCCCATTTCAGATTGATTTTCCTATTTATCTCATATATATGATTAGATCATGATTATTTATAATCACTTCCTTGTATACCTTCAAATCAAACGAAGATAAAGGCTCACCAAGTAGACTAGAGCGAGCCGAACGTTATGTACTATGGCAGTACATATTTGCATACTGCTGAATCGTGCCATTCTATTTAAACAGTCTAGTCACACTTATGCTTCAAATTTCAAAACTTCGAATCAGATTTTACTTACATGTCAATTTTGATTAAACAAATAGCGCCACTTTAATGAAGTGTTTATTCATTTACATAAAAACATGTTTGTGTTAAGTAGAATCAATGAACATCAAGAATTTCAGAAATTATCCACTTAATAAAAACATTTGACCAGTCAGTTATTAAATTAAGGAAACGATCTTTTATGAATACTGACTAAGAAACAGGTAAATTCAACAAACATTTAATTTTGATCTTCATGTAAGGAGTAAAATGATTGAACTATTTAAAGGAGTAAGAGAGTAAACTAATTAAAGGAGTAAGATACTTAACTATGTAAAGGAGTAAGATGATTGAACTATTAAAAGGAGTAAGATGATGAACTATTTAAAGGTGTAAGATGATTGAACTATTTAGAGGAGTACGATGATTTAACTATTTAGAGGAGTAAGATGGTTGAACTATTTATTGAACTATTTAGAGGAGTAAGATGACTGAACTATTTAAAGGAGTAAGATGACTGAACTGTCTAGAGGAGTAAGATGATTGAACTACTTAAAGGAGTAAGATGATTGAACTATCAAGAGGAGTAAGATATTGAACTATTTAGAGGAGTAAGATGACTGAACTATGTAGAGGAGTAAGATGACTGAAATATTTAGAGGAGTAAGATGACTGAACTATGTAGAGGAGTAAGATGACTGAAATATTTAGAGGAGTAAGATGACTGAACTATTTAAAGGAGTAAGATGACTGAACTATTTAAAGGAGTAAGATGACTGAACAACTTAAAGGAGTAAGATGACTGAACAACTTAAAGGAGTAAGATCTATGAACTAATTAAAAGTAAGATGTCTGAACTATTTAAAGGAGTAAGATGACTGAACTACTTTAAGCAGTAAGATGACTGAACTACTTAAAGGAGTAAGATGATTGAACTATTTATAGGAGTAAGATGATTGAACTATTTAGAGGATTAAGATGATTGAACTATCTAAAGGAGTAAGATGACTGAACTGTTTATAGAAGTAAGATGACTGAACTGTTTAAAGGAGTAAGATGACTGAACTACTTAAAGGAGTAAGATGATGAACTGTTTAGAGGAGTATGATGACTGAACTATTTAAAGGAGTAAGATGACGGAACTACTTAAAGGAGTAAGATGATTGAACTATTTAGAGGAGTAAGATATTGAACTTTTCATTGGAGTAAGATGACTGAACTATTTAAAGGATTAAGATGACTGAACTATTTAAAGGAGTAAGATGACTAACCTACTTAAAGGAGTAAGATGACTGAACAACTTAAAGGAGTAAGATGTATGAACTACTTAAAAGTAAGATGACTGAACTATTTAAAGGAGTAAGATGACTGAACTACTTAAAGCAGTAAGATGACTGAACAACTTAAAGGAGTAAGATGATTGAACTACTTACAGGAGTAAGATGACTGAATTATTTAAAGGAATAAGATGATTGAACTACTTCAAAAAGTAAGATGACTGAACTATTGATAGGAGTAAGATGATTGAACTATTTGAAGGGGTAAGATGACTAAACTATTTATAGGAGTAAGATGACTGAACTATTTAAAGGAGTAAGATGACTGAACAATTTAAAAGAGTAAGATGACTGAACTATTTATAGGAGTAAGATGACTGAACTATTTAAAGTAGTTAGATGACTTAACTATTTAAAGGAGTAAGATGACTGAACTATTTATAGGAGTAAGATGACTGAACTATTTATAGGAGTAAGATGACTGAACTATTTAAAGGAGTATGATAAGAAGTAAGATGACTGAACTATTTATAGGAGTAAGATGACTGAACTCGTAAGATTGCTGTTTTTTCATATTTATTGTCGAAAATTATTGTTTAATTGAGAAATGTTATATTGTATAAATCTTATATCTTATATGACTAAATGGATGGCATTGATGCAAAAATCAGCTGATTCTGAGACAAATGAAATTAAACATGTTAAAACTGTCAATCTGTGAGAACACACTTTTAAGAATTCCTTGTCCCAAAACCGCCAGGCCAACATATTTGATATTTGATATGTGGCATCCATTATAGGTCCTCTACCACATTACATGAGGTTATGCCCCTGTGGTCATATTGTAAAGAATTATGCCATTGGCCAAATAGGTAATAATTCTCCATATTTATTCATCTTTTTTATTTTTCCAGATTATAGAAACTTACTTGTCTTGGATACATAAGGGGCAGATCCGATATTTGACGCAAGAGGGGGCCTAACTTAGGGGCGTTGCGACCCTCTCTCAGAACCGAAATTTATTCGGAAAAAAGTGTTGGCAGGGGGATTGGGGGTACATTTTGCTCTTTTCAGTCCTTTATGATGCAATTTGGGCGTGTTTTATTACCTCTTGTCTCATTTATTGAAATAAAAAGTAAACTGGGATGATTTTTAGGGGGATGGGCGCCGGGTGCGCCCCCCCCCCACCCTTGATCCGCAAGTGAAAACTCTAAACGATTTTAATTTTTGATAATTATCAAACAAGCTATGTTATAAACTACATTACTTAACTTACATTAATAATATATGTATATAAATACATTGCACACACATTTTCGTTATCTGAACTTGATAAACGTTGGATCATGTGATATAGATAGGCTTATCAAATGTATGGCCTTTTGAAACGTTGTTCATATTTCTAAATCGGAAGTGGGTGGATATCAGTCTAAAATATTTAACCAAGGGTGAGCATTGCTAAATTAAAAGTAGATGAATGTTTCACCTGACGAAACGTTTAAGCTTGTTTTATACATTAAAAGGGATATAACTTAACTAGAAAACTATGGCTACCGATGGATTTGAAGATACACTTCTAGAATGTGGAAGTGACGCCGTCGGTGGTAGAATAGGGAGCAAGTGTGAACCTTGTCGTCGTCGCGCCAGGTCAGAGGTGGCTTCGTTGTTCTGTAATACATGCAAGGTATATCTATGCGATGACTGCTGTGATGGACACAAGGTGCACATGACAAACGTGGATGAACATAACATCGTTGCAGCCCATGAAGCCGGTGTCAAGCCAGATGTCGATATGAAGAGACTGGATCAGTGTTGTGAACATAAACGAGTTTTCATGTTTCACTGTGAAGACCACGAAGATTTGTGTTGTGAAATATGTGCCTTTTCTTGTCATCGTAGATGCGATAATATCCACGAAATAGCAAAAGTCGCTAAGAATGTGAAAGATGATGAAAAGGAAACGATACGTGCATCCTATATCACTGCCTCAGAAGTTATAAGGAAATGCGAGGAGGATCAATTGAACAACGTTTCGCGAGTAGAAGAAATCGTTAAAGAAATTGATATTTACAAGGAAGACATATTGACAAAAATTGAGGAAGCCAAGTCGAGAATTGTCAACGAAATGACTAATCATAACACACAGGAAGACGAACGTCTAAATACGAGAAGAAACGCGGCTGAAATCCTGAAGAGAGAACTTGACACGCACTTGGCAATGCCAGATAACGTTCGCGAGAATGGAACGGAATCGGAAATATTCATTCTAAATCATATTCTCAAAAGGACGCAAGCCAAGGCATCACAGACACTGAACACTTTGTTGAAGAATGATTACACCGTCAAAGTGGGACTAGAAATCAACGAAAACATTTTAAAAATAACAAATACTGATTTCGCACTATTCTCATTAAATAAAACACTAGAACCAAACACACAATTGTTGAATGGAAACGATGTAATCAAAACAGCAAAAATCTCTACATACGAGAAACAAACATACCAACAAAGGCCAGTGCGTCTGGAGCTTTTAAAGGCCATGGAGCTCGTGAAGACAGGAGACGACCAGATTGAGCCGTTTGTTATTGGGCTGGACTACCTGCCGGACGGGAGGATCGTCGCGGTGGATAACTTGAACTGTAAATGTTTTATTTTGAGTGACACATTGAAGAGGTTCGACACATTTTATAGGTTTAAGACATATCCTAGGGGCGTAACTTTTTACTCTGATAACAATATTGCAGTAACCGTCAGTAACGGATATATCTGCCTGCTGACTGTGGGCAGTGACAACACGATCACGCTGATGAAGACGCTGACCACGTCCTACTACTGCTTCTCCATCTGTCCCCTGAACGACCGCACGTTCGTAGTGAGCACTTTTGACGACTCGAGGCCTGCCAGGATGATTGACGTGGACGGCAAGGAGAGCGACTTTGACAACGTGAAGTTTCCTGGAAAGACGTATAAGCGTGGTGAAAATCAATGTACCTACATACAATCACGGGGTACTCTGGTCCTTACAGACATGGATGCTCACACAGTTCACATGTATAACACCGTATCCAGCAAGGTCAAGGAGGTTAAAGATGACCGGATTCGTAAACCAAGAAGAGCATGTGTTGGCCCAGATGACTCCGTGTTTGTGTGCAGTGACAAGACAAACTCCATCATCCAGATATCACCCGACGGGGACATACTGGTGTCATGTGACTTCGACATGAAGTTTCCGGTAGACGTTGCCGTCTCCAGGGATGGCTCAAGAATGGCCGTGATCAACAGTTCGGGAGGCGAGAGAAAACTGAAACTGTTTAAAATAATACAATAAAAGTGTTTTGTCATGCTCAGAAATAAATAAAAATGTTCTGTATAATTTATTATAAAAGTAAATATAACTTCCTGTTTGAACATTATTTGTGAATATTTTGTAAATAAGATTATTGAAGTTATACAATGTTTTTTTTTTTAAAACAACGTCCTGTATTTGTCTTGTATGGCTTTGTTTATCAGATAAATATGTTTCTAAATATAATTGATTGAAAAATAATGAAACACCCTTTGGACAGAAAATCATACTTAGGTACGAACACAATTCCTTAATTTCTTTATGAAACGCCTTTCAGAGTATTTAATTTCCTGAACAAAAAATATGTCCTTAATATATATAAATATTATCAAACTGTGATGATTTATTGTATTGAGTATACTATCAGTTAAAGTGCGAGTCGTTCATGATGCTGATGTCGCTACTTAAATGACAAATACATGTAACTTGCACTTTGTACTCGTGCATTATTTCAATCACCATGGTAGTGAGTGCATGATTAACAGTTGAATTCCAGTTTATTATGATAATATTAACTATGTAATGTCGAAGAACATTCAATTAATAAAAATTAAAACACAATTTTGCACAGTGTGATAGCCTAAATTTATATTAATTATAGATGTTTTAATCTATTAGCTCCTGCATTCCACTTCTGTAAAGACCCCCGCCAGTAAAGTTTGTCATGTTTCACGATTTTTCATTCCTTGCTCTTATATAAAAAGGATGTTATAGGAATTATCGTCACTCTTTTTTACATTATTGATTGTGAAATGTATATGGATTTATTTACTTTCCATAAGAATATTGAGAAGTCTGTTTGCTTTGATTTATATTGAAGTTATTGAAATAAAAATATGTTAATGTTATTATAATTGTTTCCTTGTGTTGCTATTAAAGAAAGCTGCTTCCTAATGTGGTGTCGTAAAAGATAATCTAATTCGATTGAATCTATGAAGATAACAATAATATAATATTAACGTCGAAACGCAAAGAAAGTGCCAACGTGTCAATGTCGAAATGATATAACGAAGGTGTCAATGTTGAAATATACAGCCAACGTGTCAATGTCGAAATGATATAACGAAGGTGTCAATGTTGAAATATACAGCCAACGTGTCAATGTCGAAATGTAATAGCCAACGTGTCAATGTCAAAATGCCATAGAAGAATGCCAACGTGTCAATGTGATAATGTCAAAGTCACTGTGTCAATCTCGAAATTTCACAGCCAACGTGTCATTGTCGAAATTTCATAGCCAACGTGTCATTGTCGAAATTTCATAGCCAACGTGTCATTGTCGAAATGCCTTAGCAAATGTGTGTATGTCGAAATGTCATAGCCAACCTGTTATTGTCGAAATGCAATAGCCAACTTGACAATGTGTCGAAATGATATAGTCAACGTGACAATGTCGAAATGTCACAGCCAACGTGTCAATGTCCAAATGTCACAGCCAATGTGTCAATGTCCAAATGACATAGCCAACGTGTCAATGTCGAAATGCCACAGCCAACGTGTCAATGGTAAAATGATAAAGCCAACATGCCAGTGTCGAAACGTCATAGCCAACGTGTCAATAGCGAAATGTCATAGCCAACGTGTCAGTGTCGAAATGTCATAGCAGACGTGTCAATGTCGAAATGTCACAGCAGACGTGTCAATGTCGAAATGTCACAGCCAACGTGTCATTGTCCAAATGATAAAGCGAAGTGTCAGTGTCGAAATGACATAGCAAACGTGTCAATGTCGAAATGCCATAGTAAACGTGTCATTCTCGAAATGTCATAGCAAACGTGTCAATGTCAAAATGATATATTCAACGTGTCAATGTCGAAATGTCATAGCAAACGTGTCAATGTCGAAATGCCATAGCAGACGTGTCAATGTCGAAATGTCACAGCCAACGTGTCATTGTCCAAATGATAAAGCGAAGTGTCAGTGTCGAAATGACATAGCAAACGTGTCAATGTCGAAATGCCATAGTAAACGTGTCATTCTCGAAATGTCATAGCAAACGTGTCAATGTCAAAATGATATATTCAACGTGTCAATGTCGAAATGTCATAGCAGACGTGTCAATGTTGAAATGCCATAGCAAACGTGTCAATGTAAAAATGATATAGCCAACGTGTCAATGTCGAAATGTCATAGCCAACGTGTCAGTGTCGAAATGTCATAGCAAACTTGTCAATGTCAAAATGTCATAGCAAACGTGTCAGTGTCGAAATGCCATAGTAAACGTGTCATTCCCGAAATGTCATAGCAAACGTGTCAATGTCAAAATGATATATTCAACGTGTCAATGTCGAAATGTCATAGCAAACGTGTCAATGTTGAAATGCCATAGCAAACGTGTCAGTGTCGAATGTCAGAGCCAACGTGTCAGTGTCGAAAGGTCAGAGCAAACGTGTCAATGTCAAAATGAATTAGCCAACGTGTCAGTGTCGAAATGTCATAGCAAACTTGTCAATGTCAAAATGTCATAGCAAACGTGTCAGTGTCGAAATGCCATAGTAAACGTGTCATTCTCGAAATGTCATAGCAAACGTGTCAATGTCAAAATGATATATTCAACGTGTCAATGTCGAAATGTCATAGCAAACGTGTCAATGTTGAAATGCCATAGCAAACGTGTCAATGTCAAAATGAAATAGCCAACGTGTCAGTGTCGAAATGTCATAGCAAACTTGTCAATGTCAAAATGTCATAGCAAACGTGTCAGTGTCGAAATGTCATAGCAAACGTGTCAATGTCGAAATGTCATAGCAAACGTGTCAGTTTCGAAATGAAATAGCCAACGTGTCAGTGTCGAAATGTCATAGCAAACGTGTCAATGTCGAAATGTCATAGCAAACGTGTCAATGTCAAAATGAAATAGCCAACGTGTCAGTGTCGAAATTTCATAGCAAAAGTGACAATGTCGAAATGTCATAGCAAACGTGTCAGTGTCGAAATGTCATAGCAAACGTGTCAGTGTCGAAATGTCATAGCAAACGTGTCAGTTTCGAAATGAAATAGCCAACGTGTCAGTGTCGAAATGTCATAGCAAACGTGTCAATGTCAAAATGTCATAGCAAACGTGTCAGTGTCGAAATGTCATAGCAAACGTGTCAGTGTCAAAATGTCATAGCAAACGTGTCAGTGTCAAAATGTCATAGCAAACGTGTCAGTGTCGAAATGTCATAGCAAACGTGTCAGTGTCGAAATGTCATAGCAAACGTGTCAGTGTCGAAATGTCATAGCAAACGTGTCAGTGTCGAATGTCATAGCAAACGTGTCAGTGTCGAAATGTCATAGCAAACGTGTCAATGTCAAAATGAAATAGCCAACGTGTCATTGTCGAATGTCATAGCAAACGTGTCAGTGTCGAAATGCCATAGCAAACGTGTCAATGTCAAAATGAAATAGCCAACGTGTCAGTGTCGAAATGTCATAGCAAACTTGTCAATGTCAAAATGTCATAGCAAACGTGTCAGTGTCGAAATGTCATAGCAAACGTGTCAGTGTCGAAATGTCATAGCAAACGTGACAATGTCGAAATGTCATAGCAAACGTGTCAGTGTCGAAAGGTCAGAGCAAACGTGTCAATGTCGAAATGTCATAGCAAACGTGTCAGTGTCGAAATTTCATAGCAAAAGTGACAATGTCGAAATGTCATAGCAAACGTGTCAGTGTCGAAATGTCATAGCAAACGTGTCAGTGTCGAAATGTCATAGCAAACGTGTCAGTGTCGAATGCCATAGCAAACGTGTCAGTGTCGAAATGTCATAGCAAACGTGTCAGTTTCGAAATGAAATAGCCAACGTGTCAGTGTCGAAATGTCATAGCCAACGTGTCAATGTCGAAATGCCATAGCAAACGTGTCAATGTCAAAATGAAATAGCCAACGTGTCAGTGTCGAAATGTCATAGCAAACTTGTCAATGTCAAAATGTCATAGCAAACGTGTCAGTGTCGAAATGTCATAGCAAACGTGTCAGTGTCAAAATGTCATAGCAAACGTGTCAGTGTCGAAATGTCATAGCAAACGTGTCATTGTCGAAATGTCATAGCAAACGTGTCAGTGTCGAATGTCATAGCAAACGATTCAGTGTCTAAATGTCATAGCAAACGTGTCAGTGTCGAATGTCATAGCAAACGTGTTATTGTCAAAATGTCATAGCAAACATGTCAGTGTCGAAATGTCATAGCAAACATGTCAGTGTCGAATGTCATAGCAAACGTGTCAGTGTCGAATGTCATAGCAAACATGTCAATGTCGAAAGGTCAGAGCAAACGTGTCAATGTCGAAATGTCATAGCAAACGTGTTATTGTCAAAATGTCATAGCAAACGTGTCATTCTCGAAATGTCATAGCAAACGTGTCATTGTCGAAGTGTCATAGCAAACGTGTCATTGTCGAAATGTCATAGTAAACGTGTTATTGTTGAAATGTCATAGCAAACGTGTCAATGTCGAAATGTCATAGCAAACGTGTCAGTGTCGAATGTCATAGCAAACGTGTTATTGTCAAAATGTTATAACAAACATGTCAGTGTCGAATGTCATAGCAAACATGTCAATGTCGAAATGTCATAGCAAACGTGTCAGTGTCGAATGTCATAGCTAACGTGTTATTGTCAAAATGTCATAGCAAACGTGTCAGTGTCGAATGTCATAGCAAACATGTCAATGTTGAAATGCCATAGCAAACGTGTTATTGTCAAAATGTCATAGCAAACGTGTCATTCTCGAAATGTCATAGCAAACGTGTCATTGTCGAAGTGTCATAGCAAACGTGTCATTGTCGAAATGTCATAGTAAACGTGTTATTCTCGAAATGTCATAGCAAACTTGTCAATGTCAAAATGAAATAGCCAACGTGTCAATGTCGAAATGCCATAGCCAACGTGTCAATGTCGAAATGTGATAGCCAACGTGTCATTGTCAAAATGATATAGCCAAAGTGTCAGTTTCGAAATGACATAGCCAATGTGTCAATGTCGAAATGCCATAGCAAACGTGTCAATGTCAAAATGAAATAGCCAACGTGTCAATGTCGAAATGCCATAGCCAACGTGTCAATGTCGAAATGTGATAGCCAACGTGCCATTGTCAAAATGATATAGCCAAAGTGTCAGTTTCGAAATGACAAAGCCAACGTGTCAATGTCGAAATGCAATAGCAAATGTGTCAATTTCGAATGTCACAGGCAACGTGTCTTTGTCAAAATGATAAAGCCATCGTGTCAGTGTCGAAATGACATAGCCAACGTGTCAATGTCGAAATGTCACAGCCAACATGTCAATGTCGAATTGCCATAGCCAACGTGCCAATGTCGAAATGATATAGCGAACGTGTCTATGTCAAAATATCGTTGCCAACGTGTCAAAGCCGAAAGGTCACAGCCAAAGTGCCAATGTCTCGAACGGTCACAGTGGAGGTGTCAATGGCGAAATGCTGTGGCTATAATTTCATTGTCGGAATGTCATAGCCAAGGTTTCATTGTCGAAATGTCAAAGCCAAGGTTTCAATGTTACACGCAAGTTTTCAATGTCGAAATATTAGCTAAAGTGGCAACGTTAAAATGTCAAAGTCAAGGTGTTAATGTCGAAATTTAATAGCCAGCGTCTCAATGTTGAAATGGCATAGCAAAAGTTTCGAAGGAAGCATATCACGTAAGGCATATATACGCGGATGTATATGTATAACTTAAAGTGACAATGTCAAAGCCTAAATAACAATCAAAAATAATGATGACGATGGCAATGCACCGTTTCCAATTTACACCAAATGCACGTGTTTCTTTCTACTCTGTACATTGTGTAAAGGGGAGCAAATCTTGCTAGTTCATTAATTAGAACATATCTGTTATATTTAAACATAAGAGTAATGGTTCATTTTAGTATCAAGGTTATTGACTAAAAATAATTTAAATCATCAAAAAATCACTTCGTAGGTAATTATTGTTCTTTTTATGCACATACCAGTTAAGGTATTATCTTTATTTTCCTAAGTATATAGAAGTACATTGCTTAACTTGATATTGAATTTATTAATTAAACCTTTTAAAATGTACTTGATCATTGTACTGGACATAGCATATTTGTGTGGTTTGTTTGTTTGCAGATATATACAGTGGACTATTTCAACATTTTGGTTACTATCCTTCAATAGTAGTCCCTAGATTTGTTTTAAGGTGAACGAGATGAAAAAGAAAAAAATAAGGTGAATGAGACCCATTGGCGTTCCCCAACCTACCAAGTATAGGAATATGCTAAGGGGATTAAATATGGCGGACAGTACACATCGGAAATTTTACCTGTAGTGAAAAAATGGATTTTCAATGATTGATTAATTTAATAAGTGGATCTAAACCAAGTGGATTGAAAGTGAAATAGAATCTAAGGCAATGGAATTCAGTGAATTACTATCAGATTTGACACAAGACCAGGAGAACCAGGATTTATTTTCAAGCGCGGGAGAAAGAGCAGGAGAACAATGGCGAGTCGTCGGCGGCAAGAGGGATCCGAAGCGTAAACGTGCAGATACAGGTAGTGTCGAACTGGACTCTTTCCAAACCATGAGCACGGACAGTAAGTTAAATGTTCTATTTACAAAAATCGACACAGTGGAAAAAGCTCAAAGCTCTGTGATACAGGTAGAGGCCAGCCTTGAGCAGTTGAAACACAAAATTGAGGAGCATGACGATAAAATAACAACTTTAACATATAAGCTCATAGACCTACAAGCAAGGGAGAAACGTTGTAATGTGATTATTTATGGGCTAGACGATGATCAGAGGAAAGAAATTTACGATCTAGTTAGTGATTTTCTCTATGACATGAACTTAGACCCTGACGAGTTTTATATAGAACATGCAGAAAGGTTGGGTTCCACACAGCGCCCCGGTCAGCGTAGAGCTCGTCCGCTTATAGTGACGTTCCGTTCACAAACGGAAGTCGACGCGGTCATGCGCAATGCAAGATATTTGGCTGGGTCGAGATGCGCCGTGGATAGGGACTATCCAATAGAGATACGAAACGCAAGGAAAAGATTATGGCCAAAGTTTAAGGAATGCAAATCAAATCGTGCCAACAGAGTGCAACTAAAATATCCCGCCGAACTCGTTGTAAATAACCGAACGATTATAAATGAATTCCCGAACTGGCATACTTTACTAGCAAAACCCATACCCCGACGTTCTACGCCATATGTAACTAGTGAAACCGCGCCGACACGAGATCCGTCGGCGTTTCAAGCGGTGAGTGGCGTTTTGGGTTCGACATCCAGTGGTAAAGTTGTGTCAGGTGAGGACGTGCCCCTTAGCACGACGGGATCTGCCGAGCCAGCGCTTACACAGCAACAGACCAGTAGCAGGCCTTTTCCGGAACATGTGCCACTTACGCAGACGGCTGGTGACATCAGTAATCTGACATATTCGCAGACATTATCGCAGTCATTGATTTCAGGTACTCCGATTAACAGTGCTATTGTTGATAAACAAAGTGCACGTGGTCGACCCCGATCACGTGGCCAGTCATCAACTAATCGGAGCAGACCGAGATCAGCCAGCGCTAAGCCAGCGATTACCACGTCACGAAAGAAGACACAGCTGACCAATCAGAGCGTGGTTTCAAATAGTGAACCGCCTACTGGGGTTAATACCTAGGACGGTTGTAGTACTACCGGTGTATACATAAACAATGTAAATAGTACAGTTAAATTTGCTTTATTGAACATTCAGGGATTAAAACTTAAGCGTATAAACAAACTTGAAAGTAATGATTTACGATTGATATTTGATAAGAATGATATTATATGTTTAACTGAGACTTGGGGAAGTGATGATTTAGATTTTACAGTTAGTGGATTTCAACATGTAGTCTTAAATAGAAAAGAGAAACTTAAAGGCAGTACTCGAAATTCAGGTGGAATAATTTTATATATTAGAGATAAGCTAGCAAGTACAGATATGTGTGTTATGCAACAAAATGATTCTCATTTTTGGGTTAAATTAGATGGAAAACATTTTAATCTTATGACTGACTTGCTGATTTGTGTATGTTATATCATACCGGCTAACTCCAGCAGAAGTGCACTTGTAGAAAATAGTACTTTTGACAATATTTTAGACAATATCGCCCATTTTCAGAGCGCAGGGGGAGATAATAAATATACGTTTATGATTCTAGGCGATTTTAATTCACGCATAGGAAATTTACATGATTTTGTCGAGGATGATAATGTTGAATTATCAAATCTAAATATTTTACCTGATGATTACATTGCAGATCGATTTTTAGCCAGAAATAATAAAGATTTAAATGTTAATTCGAATGGACGACTGTTGATTGATTTTTTAAAACAGTCCGGGATGAGAATAGCTAACGGGCGTGTATGCGGTGATTGTGGTGATTTTACTTATGTTGGCAGTAATGGGTCAAGTGTGGTAGATTACTGTATTGTGAGCGAACATTTATTAAATGTTTTTCAGTGTTTTGTCAATCATGGACCAAATATTTTATCGGATCACTGTCTAATAGAATTTTCATTGTTGAATAATGTTAAGCGAAACGATTATAATATAGATTGCGAACAAAATGAAAGTTATGCGCCTGGGTTAAATATGAATGCATATTATAAGTGGAACACAGAACATAAAGATGTCTATATGAAAAGTATTAATGATATTGATTTTATAAACCATGTACAACAACTAAATAGTGATATAAGTAATATTGCTTCAAATAGTGACATAGACTTATGTATAGAGACATTGTTATATCATATTGATAGTGTTTGTAAACCATTATTTGAGAAACATTCTAAAACATTTTCTGACTGTCATGATTTGCATAGAAATGCAAAAGGTGGTGACGCCTTATTTTCAGATATATGTATTGAAAGTAGAAAATACTTTTATAACAAATTAAATATGTATAGGCGTGAGAAAACTGCAGAGAATAGAATAAGTATGATACAAGCAAGAAGTGTGTATAAGAAAAATGTAAGATCTTTTAATTACAATAGAAGTAGAATAAAAACCCAAGATTTGTTAAAGGCACGTTTTAAAAACGCTAAGTTGTATTGGAATATGTTAAAAGAGACTGTCACACATAAATCACCAAAGAATATCTCATTAGAAACATTTACTGAATACTTTAAAGCTATAAATAATCCTGGGAGTAGATTTTTTCAGGCTGATGAAGATGTATTATTTTTTAATAATCAGCTATTAGGGAGTGAAATGAAAACTATGTTTGCAGAATTAGACATGCCATTTACTATTGTTGATATAGATAAAGGCATATCAGAATTGAATCTGGGGAAAAGTGGAGGCCCTGATAGAATTATTAATGAATTCTTGTATTATGGTAAAAATATATTTACTTTAGTATTAACAAACCTTTTTAATAAAATATTAGAAGTAGGCTATTTTCCTAAATCATGGGGAGAAGGCTATTTAGTGCCTATACACAAGAAAGGAAGTGTTAGTGAAGTAAGCAATTTTAGAGGAGTAACTTTATTAAGTGTTATAGGAAAACTGTTCACCAAAATTATTAATACTCGCTTAACAAGATGGGCTGAGAATTATTATGTGTACGTCGAAGCTCAAGCGGGTTTTAGAGCAAAGATGGGCACTGTTGACAATGTTTTTGTTCTAAACGCATTAATAAATCATTGTTTAAATAATAATGACAAGCTATATTGTTTATTTGTGGATTATTCCAAGGCATTCGATTATATTGTTAGGCCAAATATTTGGCAAAAGATATATAGACTAGGTATAAGAGGTAAATTATTTAATATTATAAAGTCAATGTATAATACTATTTGCTCACGTGTTAAGTTACTGGGTAAAACAGGTGATGCCTTTGAATGTTTACTCGGTGTCAGGCAAGGTGAAAGTTTGAGTCCATTTTTATTTGCAATGTATCTAAACGATTTAGAGGAAGAGCTTATGACAAAAGGTGCAAATGGCATTGATATAAATACACTAAAAATATTCCTGTTGATGTACGCAGACGATATTGTTATTTTTGCAACTACACCAGCAGATATGCAATCAAATTTAGATATTCTGGAGCAATACTGTAAACGCTGGAAATTAATTGTTAATATAGATAAAACAAAGATAGTTGTGTTTAGAAAAGGCGGTAGACTGCCTAATGATTTGAACTTCCGTTATGAGGGTGGGAATATTGAGATTGTTAACAAATATTGTTATCTGGGTATTGTTTTCACGCGTGGTGGTTCGTTTCAAAATACATGCAAGACATTAGCTGGCCAAGCGCTAAAAGCTATTTTCAAGTTGAAGAGATACTTATTTCATTTCACTAATATTTCCGTAGAACATATCTTAGATCTTTTTGATAAGCTGGTTAAGCCTATCTTATTTTATGGATGTGAGGTTTGGGGATTTACAGATGCATTGTGTGTAGAACGCATACATACTTTATTTTGCAAATCAATACTGAAAGTTAAGACATCAACGCAAAACGATTTTGTATATAACGAGCTGGGACGCTTAGACTTTGTTCATCTACGTTATGTATCTATTCTTAAATACTGGTTTAAAGTGATAGAGTGCTCGGATAGAAAATTTATTAACAATGTGTATAAAATGTTGTTAAGAGACATTGATATTAGACCAAGAAAAAAGAACTGGGCCGCTAGTGTTAGAGACATGCTGTGTAATTTTGGGTTCAATGAGGTATGGTTAACACAAGGTGTTGGTGATATAAATGTATTTATCAGCTTGTTTAAGCAAAGAGTCAAAGATAACTTTATTCAAAATCTTAATAGTCGGATAAATGATTCATCTAGAGCAACGTTTTATATATCTCTCGGTAATTTTGAATACCAAGCATACTTGAATATTGTTAATGTAGAAAAATATAGAATTGCTATGTCACGGTTAAGACTTAGTTCTCATCGTTTACTTATAGAAACTGGACGATGGTCAAATGTACCAAGAGAAAATAGGATCTGTAATTTATGCCAAGTACTTGAAGATGAATACCATTTTTTGATGGAATGTAATCTTTATAATACTATTAGAGATAAATATATAAAACGATATTATAGACTTAGGCCTAGTATGTATAAGACTGTACAACTTTTGCAGTCCGAAAACGTTAATACTGTAAGAAACTTATCAGCATACATATATCATGCTTTTGAATTAAGAAAATTAAGAATGAGTGTAAACACGACTTAGTGTACGGTTACATTGTATTTGAATAACGGTACTCTTTATGCTAGACGTAGAATGTATATATGAAATACAACAGATTAATAAATTATTCGAAATTTGTTGACACACATTAACCGGTATCGATGACAACCATACATATTTGTACGTACAAGCCTGATTTTTGTATTCCATAGCCTATCTTTCTGTTAAAAACTTAGTCCAAACTAGCAAAACATTATTGAAGTTATTTGTAGATAATGAGTACAGTAGTAACGAGAATTGCTTATCAAAATTCATGGTATCATTGTAGTGTTGTGCATACGTCATACGGTTGATAGATATGTATTTAAGTTATAACTCATAACCGATAAAGACAATTATATTAAATTATATGAATATAGTTGTTAAATCTGTGAATATATGAATAGAGTCAATCAATCTGTTCCGCCATACATGTATATATAAGTCATTGTATTACATTGATTTGATCACGGGTCATGTTGGCCTATTTCAAATATGTATTGTGTGATATATTTCTTTGAATAAACTTTCTTCTTCTTCTATGCAAATAAAATAAAAAGTAAAAACTTAGATTGTGTTGTTTCGCTAAAGAAAACTAAATACAATTATTAAATCTGTCTTTGACAGATTAATCTATTAGGGGCCTCCACGCATCGTCCTTTGGCGAATTTAAGGCAAAATAGGGGGAGCACCCAAAAATCAGCCTTCGCTGGTACGCGGTGGTCCATTTGGATTAAAAAAACAACCCATTTCAATCAAGTATTAAATGTATATGAAACTTTGTGAAGAAAACATGCAATCTAAGTTAATATTTCCTTCCTCGAAGTCCCGGCGTTGACCCTGAGTCGAGCCGATGGTGGTCGTAACCGGCCCGTGAGCCAATCACTCGAACAAAAAAGTTACAATTGTAAAACTTTGATTATTATCTGATTATCCAGATAAACAACAACGACAATAAAAGCTGATCTATCTCATACAATCTACGTGTGTAAGGATTCAATCGAAGAATGTAAAACATATGAGATAATACATTTGTTGACTTTAATGTTCGTTCAGATTGTTTCTCGAGATAAGTTATCGTTTTTAACAATTGATAACTGATGCTTGTATTGTTGGGGTGCAGAGTGAAACGTTTGATGATGCTTGTATTGTTGGGCTGCAAAGTAAAACGTTTGATCACTGATACTTGTACTGTTGGGGTGCAAAGTGAAACGTTTGATGATGCTTGTATTGTTGGGCTGCAAAGTAAAACGTTTGATAACTGATGCTTGTACTGTTGGGGTGCAAAGTTAAATGTTTTATAACTGATGCTTGCATTGTTGGGGTGCAAAGTGAAACGTTTGATAACTGGTGCTTGTAATGTTTGGGTGCAAAGTGAAATGTTTGGTAACTGATATTTGTATTGTCGGGGTGCAAAGTGAAACGTTTGATAACTGATGCTTGTATTGTTGGGGTGCAAAGTGAAACGTTTGATAACTGATGCTTGTATTGTTGAAGTGCAAAGTGAAACGTTTGATAACTGATGCTTGTATTGTTGGGGTGCAAAGTGAAACGTTTGATAACTGATGCTTGTATTGTTGGGGTGCAAAGTGAAACGTTTGATAACTGATGCCTACATTGTTGAAGTGCAAAGTGAAACGTTTGATAACTGATGCTTGTATTGTTGGGGTGCAAAGTGAAACGTTTGATAACTGATGCTTGTATTGTTGGGGTGCAAAGTGAAACGTTTGATAACTGATGCTTGTATTGTCGGGGTGCAAAGTGAAACGTTTGATAACTGATGCTTGTATTGTTGGGGTGCAAAGTGAAACGTTTGATAACTGATGCTTGTATTGTTGGGGTGTAAAGTGAAACGTTTGATAACTGATGCCTACATTGTTGGGGTGCAAAGTGAAACGTTTGATAACTGATGCTTGTATTGTTGGGGTGCAAAGTGAAACGTTTGATAACTGATGCTTGTATTGTTGGGGTGCAAAGTGAAACGTTTGATAACTGATGCTTGTATTGTTGGGGTGCAAAGTGAAACGTTTGATAACTGATGCTTGTATTGTTGGGGTGCAAAGTGAAACGTTTGATAACTGATGCTTGTATTGTTGGGGTGCAAAGTGAAACGTTTGATAACTGATGCTTGTATTGTCGGGGTGCAAAGTGAAACGTTTGATAACTGATGCTTGTATTGTCGGGGTGCAAAGTGAAACGTTTGATAACTGATGCTTGTATTGTTGGGTGCAAAGTGAAACGTTTGATAACTGATGCCTACATTGTTGGGGTGCAAAGTGAAATGTTTGGTAACTGATATTTGTATTGTCGGGGTGCAAAGTGAAACGTTTGATAACTGATGCTTGTATTGTTGGGGTGCAAAGTGAAACGTTTGATAACTGACGCTTGTATTGCCGGGGTGGAAAGTGAAACGTTTGATAACTGATGCTTGTATTGTCGGGGTGCAAAGTGAAACGTTTGATAACTGATGCTTGTATTGTCGGGGTGGAAAGTGAAACGTTTGATAACTGATGCTTGTATTGTTGGGGTGCAAAGTGAAACGTTTGATAACTGATGCTTGTATTGTTGAAGTGCAAAGTGAAACGTTTGATAACTGATGTTTGTATTGTTAAAGTGCAAAGTGAAACGTTTGATAACTGATGCTTGTATTGTTGGGGTGCAAAGTGAAACGTTTGATAACTGATGCTTGTATTGTTGAAGTGCAAAGTGAAACGTTTGATAACTGATGTTTGTATTGTTGAAGTGCAAAGTGAAACGTTTGATAACTGATGCCTACATTGTTGGGGTGCAAAGTGAAACGTCTGATAACTGATGCTTGTATTGTTGGGCGCAAAGTGAAACGTTTGATAAATGATGTTTGTATTGCTGGGGTGCAAAGTGAAACGTTTGATAACTGATGCTTGTATTGTTGGGGTGCAAAGTGAAACGTCTGATAACTGATGCTTGTATTGTTGAAGTGCAAAGTGAAACGTTTGATAACTGATGCCTACATTGTTGGGGTGCAAAGTGAAACGTTTGATAACTGATGCTTGTATTGTTGGGGTGCAAAGTGAAACGTTTGATAACTGATGCTTGTATTGTTGAAGTGCAAAGTGAAACGTTTGATAACTGATGCTTGTATTGTTGAAGTGCAAAGTGAAACGTTTGATAACTGATGCCTACATTGTTGGGGTGCAAAGTGAAACGTTTGATAACTGATACTTGTATTGTTGAAGTGCAAAGTGAAACGTTTGATAACTGATGCTTGTATTGTTGAAGTGCAAAGTGAAACGTTTGATAACTGATGCTTGTATTGTTGAAGTGCAAAGTGAAACGTTTGATAACTGATGCTTGTATTGTTGAAGTGCAAAGTGAAACGTTTGATAACTGATGCCTACATTGTTGGGGTGCAAAGTGAAACGTTTGATAACTGATGCTTGTATTGTTGAAGTGCAAAGTGAAACGTTTGATAACTGATGCCTACATTGTTGGGGTGCAAAGTGAAACGTTTGATAACTGATGCTTGTATTGTTGGGGTGCAAAGTGAAACGTTTGATAACTGATGCTTGTATTGTTGAAGTGCAAAGTGAAACGTTTGATAACTGATGCTTGTATTGTTGAAGTGCAAAGTGAAACGTTTGATAACTGATGCCTACATTGTTGGGGTGCAAAGTGAAACGTTTGATAACTGATGCTTGTATTGTTGGGGTGTAAAGTGAAACGTTTGATAACTGATGCCTACATTGTTGGGGTGCAAAGTGAAACGTCTGATAACTGATGCTTGTATTGTTGGGCGCAAAGTGAAACGTTTGATAACTGATGTTTGTATTGCTGGGGTGCAAAGTGAAACGTTTGATAACTGATGCTTGTATTGTTGGGGTGCAAAGTGAAACGTTTGATAACTGATACTTGTATTGTTGAAGTGCAAAGTGAAACGTTTGATAACTGATGCTTGTATTGTTGGGGTGCAAAGTGAAACGTTTGATAACTGATGCTTGTATTGTTGGAGTGCAAAGTGAAACGTTTGATAACTGATGCCTACATTGTTGGGGTGCAAAGTGAAACGTTTGATAACTGATGCTTGTATTGTTGAAGTGCAAAGTGAAACGTTTGATAACTGATGCCTACATTGTTGGGGTGCAAAGTGAAACGTTTGATAACTGATGCTTGCATTGTTGGGGTGCAAAGTGAAACATTTGATAACTGATGCTTGTATTGTTGGGGTGCAAAAACACGTTTGATAACTGATGCTTGTATTGTTTGGGTTCAAAGTGAAACGTTTGTTAACTGATGCTTGTATTGTCGGGGTGCGAGGTCAAACGTTAGATAACTGATGCTTGTATTGTTGGAGTGCAAAGTGAAACATTTGATAACTGATGCTTGTATTGTTGGGGTGCAAAAAAACGTTTGATAACTGATTCTTGTATTGTTGGGGTGCAAAGTGAAACGTTTGATAACTGATTTTTGTATTGTTTCGGTGGAAAGTGAAACGTTTGATAACTGATTCTTGTATTGATGGGGTGCAAAATGAAACGTTTGATAACTGATGCTTGTATCGTTAGGGTGTAAAGACAAACGTTTGATAACTGATGTTTGTATTGTTTGGGTGCAAAGTGAAACGTTTGATAACTGATGTTTGCATTGTTTGGGTGCGAACTCAAACGTTTGATTACTGATGCTTGTACTGTTGGGGTGCAAAGTGAAACGTTTGATAACTGATGTTTGTATTGTTGGGGTGCAAAGTGAAACGTTTGATAACTGATGCTTGTATTGTTGGGGTGCAAAAAAAACGTTTGATAACTGATTCGTGTATTGTTGGGGTGCAAAGTGAAACGTTAGATAACTGATGCTTGTATTGTTGGGGTGCAAAGTGAAACGTTTGATATCTGATGCTTGTATTGTTGGTGTTCAAAGTGAAACGTTTGTTAACTGATGCTTGTATTGTCAGGGTGCGAGGTCAAACGTTTGATAACTGATGCTTGCATTATTGGGGTGCAAAGTGAAATGTTTGATAACTTATGCTTGTTTTGTTAGCGTGCAAAGTGAAACGTCTGATAACTTATACTTGTTTTGTTGGAGTGCAAAGTGAATCGTTTGATAACTGATGCTTGTATTGTTGGGGTGCTAAGTGAAACGTTTAATAAGTGAAGCCTGTATTATGGGGGTGCAAAGTGAAGCGTTAAATAATTGAAGCTTGTACTGTTGGGGTGCAAAGTGAAACGTTTGATAACTGATGCTTGTATTGTTGGGGTGCAAAAAAAACGTTTGATAACTGATTCGTGTATTGTTGGGGTGCAAAGTGAAACGTTTGATAACTGATGTTTGTACTGTTGGGGTGCAAAGTGAAACGTTTGATAACTGATGCTTGCATTGTTTGGGTGCAAAGTGAAACGTTTGATAACTGATGCTTGCATTGTTTGGGTGCAACGTGAAACATTTGATAACTGATGCACGTATTGTTGGGATAACTGATGCCTGTATTTTTGGGGTGCAAAGTGAAACGTTTGATACAACAATAATCTGATTAGTTTACATATTAGCATATCTACCTTTATGTAAACCTTAATGTATAGATCAAGAAACATACATCCACAAAGGGCAAATAGCTAAAACAAATCCATAAAAATAATTAATTTATGGGTGTTTACAGTTCGCTAAATAATTCATAAATATTAATGAGTCGGCTTGGCTTGTCACTAAATATAAATAATATATTTAATGTGATCAATTTAACTCAAATAATAAACTCATACACCAGCTTAAACCCAAAACAAGTGTATTTAGGAATGAAATGCGGGATTGATGTCATTATCGGGGTATAAACGCAATTCGGCTGGTCAAAGTGTGTGGAATCCGAAGATTAAAACAAAGTCCCTTCATACAGAACTGCATATAGTGTACTTTCACGTGATTAACAGCAGCAGCAGCAGTAGAAAAATAGTAGAATAATCGACAGTTGCAGCAGCAGTACCAGACACGATCGTCAGAGGTCATTATTTTAGAGAGGTAGTCAATATTTCAAAGAAAGAATTAATAATGACCGGGTGTCGTGAGCATATGTTGGCCAAAACAATTTTAATACCGGTCAATGTATGAATACAATGCAAGATAAAAAGAAAAAAAACTATGCAACTTTCTTGATTGAAACTCCTTTTAAAAGTAATGCAGTAAATTAAACAAGTATGATGTATTTTCAAGTTTCTTTTGTATTTTACATTCTTGTATACGCATTCGAAAAAAAATGGCCAGAGTTGATAATGCAGGTACAGACCAGATGTTACCATTTGTAAGTTTCTATGTACAACGATATTTGAATTATTAAAAACGTCCTGATTCGATTGCGGGCCTCCTCAAGTACCCGGATGGAGTCTTTGTTACCATGGACGTGTTTTAAGAGAGCGTTTACGTTTCAAACATACGTCTCAAGGTTAGCGTCCTGTTGTCAATGCAATTTATTATTCTACCAGTGAGAATTCAATTATAAGAGAGGTTGAGTAAAATGACGTGTACGTGTATTTATAGGTGTAGGTACTAGGTGGCGTGTACATGTATTTATACGTGTATGTACGAGATGGCGTGTACGCGTATTTATATGTGTAGGTACGAGATGGCGTGTACGCGTATTTATACGTGTAGGTACGAGATGGCGTGTACGTATATTTATACGTGTAGGTACGAGATGGCGTGTACGCGTATTTATACGTGTAGGTACGAGATGGCTTGTACGTGTATTTATACGTGTAGGTACAAGATGGCGTGTACGTTTATTTATACGTGTAGGTACAGAATGGCGTGTATGTGTATTTATACGTGTAGGTACAAGATGGCGTTTACCAGTATTTATACGTGTAGGTACAACATGGCGTGTACGCGTTTTTATACGTGTAGGTACAAGATGGCATGTACGCGTATTTATACCTGTAGGTACAAGATGGCGTGTACGTGTATTTATACGTGTAGGTACAAGATGGCGTGTACGCGTATTTAGACGTGTAGGTACAGAATAGCGTGTACATGTATTTATACGTGTAGGTACGAGATGGCGTGTACGTTTATTTATACGTGTAGGTACAGAATGGCGTGTACGTGTATTTATACGTGTAGGTACAAGATGGCGTGTACCAGTATTTATACGTGTAGGTACAAGATGGCGTGTACGCGTTTTTATACCTGTAGGTACAAGATGGCATGTACGCGTATTTATACCTGTAGGTACAAGATGGCGTGTACCTGTATTTATACGTGTAGGTACGAGATGGCGTGTACGCGTATTTAGACGTGTAGGTACAAGATGGCGTGTACGTATATTTATACGTGTAGTTACAAGATGGCGTGTACGTGTATTTATACGTGTAGTTACGAGATGGCGTGTACGTGTATTTATACGTGTAGGTACAAGATGGCGTGTACGTGTATTTATACGTGTAGGTACAAGATGGCGTGTACGGGTTTTTATACGTGTAGGTACAAGATGGCGTGTACGCGTATTTATACGTGTAGGTACAAGATGGCGTGTACGCGTATTTATACGTGTAGGTACAAGATGGCGTGTACGAGTATTTATACGTGTAGGTACAAGATGGCGTGTACGCGTATTTATACGTGTAGGTACAAGATGGCGTGTACGCGTATTTATACGTGTAGGTACAAGATGGCGTGTACGCGTATTTATACGTGTAGGTACAAGATGGCGTGTACGCGTATTTATACGTGTAGGTACAAGATGGCGTGTACGCGTATGTTTACATGTAGGCCTAAAGATGGCGACAACCCATATTGTGCACGTATAAATTTCGTTCACAAATTTCCACTTAAAGGCACACAATATAGGTTGATGCGTTTCTTAATGGTATTTTTTACTTCAATGCATTTTTATGTTTACCTCAATTGAATTTAATTGTAAAAAACAAAACCAAAAAATTCTATATGTTTTGTGTACAAATAAAATCATAAAAGCGAAATTTCGGCGCTTTTTTTAACTTGTGGATATGTGGCCACGTACCTATTTATTAAAAATAAATAAATAATTAAGCCTTAAGTATCTAATTATAATGAGGACATTTTTTTATATATTATATATTTATATAATATAATACCAGTTGTCGTGGCCGAGTGGTTAAGGCGATGGACAAGAATTCCATTGGGATCTTCCCGCGCAGGTTCGAATCCTGCCGACAACGCGTATTTCCGTTAAATACAATCACCTGTTCCAAATTTTAGGCATTCGGCAAAGGCAGTATGAGACTGACAGAGAACCCCCGCGAGAGTTCTACAGTTATAGACGGGGAAAGCGGTGGTTCCACTCGTCACCTGTTTAACTCCTTCACACAGAGGTTTGAGGCATCATTTGCTGCGGTGCTGGACCAATTCATTAACTGCATGGATGGTAAGTGTTTATGCTACAGGGTCAGACCAGATGTTACGTAAGAGGAACGCACTGGGAGCGGACTGCATGGATGGTAAGAGTTTATAATGCAGGGTCAGACCAGATGTTACGTTAGAGGAACACGCTGAGGGTGGACTGCATGGGTGGTGAGAGTTTATAATGCAGGGTCTGACCAGATGCTACGTTAGAGGAACGCGCTGGGGATGTACTTCATGGATGGTAAATGTTTATAAAGCAGGGACAGACCAGATGTTACGTTAGAGGAACGATCTGGGGTAGGACTGCATGGATGGTAAGAGTTTATAAAGCAGGGCCAGACCAGATTTTACGTTAGAGGAACGCGCTGGGGATGGACTGTATGGATGGCAAGAGTTTATATGGCAGGGTCAGACCAGATTTTACGTTAGAGGAACGCGCTGGGGTGGACTGCATGGATTGTAAGAGTTTATAAGGTAGGGTCAGACCAAATTTAACGTTAGAGGAACGCGCTTGGGGGGGGGGGGGGGGGGGGGGTCGGGGACTGCATGGATGGTAAGAGTTTATAACACAGGGTCAGATCAGATGTAACGTTAAAGGAACGCGCTGGGGTTGACTGAATGGATGGTAAGAATTTATAAGGCAGGGTCAGACCAGATTTTACGTTAGAGGAACGCGCTGGGGTGGACCGTATGGGTGGTAAGAATTTATAATACAGGGTCAGATCAGCTGTTACGTTAGAGGAACGCGCTGGGGGGGGGTCTGCATGGATGGATACATTGTCTTTGGACACTTGACCACTTTTAGCCTCCTCACCTCTGTCAAACAAACACAGCCATCTGACCCCAAAGATTGAATGTCAGTGGACATGTCAAAACTAACAAATCTTGAAACAATCACTTTTCAGGAAATTCCATCTTGGTACTGGAATTATGAAGGATGACGTCATCATGGCATTTCGTCACCCGCGAGATCGTCCAACATTCTAGAGTTCTCATTTTGACCCGCCAATCCACTAAGACCTGTGGGTTAGGCCTAGGTGACTTTATGGAAAAGTACCTGATTCTCGATCATGGGAATCCGATTATCAACTTCTTCAAGACCTTCTTCAGCAGCATGGCTGCTATTCTGCTTCTTCACACAGACGCTCCTTAAATGTCCACTCACGTTTGTTGCCACTTCCGGCCTACAGTAAATGCTCCCAGACAGAAAGGTGACAGCCGCCCGATCGCCTCCGATTGCCGGTCTTGTAAGAGGTTGTGGGATAAGAGCAATCTTCTGCGTTGTTGACTACGCGGACGGCCCCCTGCCGCTGTAGGGGAAGTATTAATAAAGGTCATTTTGGTCATTTTCATATCAAAGATGCGTTCAAACTATTCGAGTCTATAGTTACGCCAATTTTATGTTACTCGTCACAAATTTAGGGATACAAATACTGCCATAACATAGAAAAGGTGCATTATAACTTCTGTAAGAAAATGTGTGGGCCAAATAGAACAGTTTCAAACGTTTTTGCTTTGAGCTAGTGTGGTAGATTGCCAATGCTGACAATTTATCTTCCAAAATGTTGGATATTGGATCAAAATTATGAACATGACCAGTAATAGATATCCACGTCAGTGTTACAGTATGCTTTTGAATATGAATAATGCAGGTCGTAGTAGTTGAGCAACACACATTAAAAATATTATATTTAAACACGACTTTGGATAAGCTTGGATAGCGCAAGATATTGGCCAACCTAACATATTCATGAACATGTTTACGAACAGGTTGAAAGACTCTTCCCTACAAAAGTTGTATGCAGATATTGAGTCGTCACCAAAAGCTGAACATTATAAACATTATAAAACTCTTCTTGACACAGAGCGCTATTTGTCAATAAACCTACCATATCCATGGAAAAAATGTCATGCAAACTTAAGATGCTCAGGTCATACGCTTATGATAGAAAAAGGGCGACACTTAAATATTGCACGTGAACTTTGATTCTGGCCATTAAGTTCGAGTACAGGATACAATGTGATAGAAGACGAGTACCACTTTCTTATGGTCTGTCCTTCTTACGATGGTGTACGACGTGAATTGTTCCGGACTACCTGGCTCACTCATTCAAGCTTTCAATTGTACAATAATATGATGTGCACTGATACCACTAGTGATATATTCTCGCTAACTAAATTCGTATATAATGCATTCGATTTAAGAAAGCAACTGATCTAACACTGATAATTTATTGTACAACTACTTATACATGAAATAGAACAATTCATATGTATATGTGTGTATGTGTGTGTATATAGATACATGTATATGACCATTACTCTAATATGCTTGATTTATGCAACAACATAAAAACATGTTTTGTAAATATCCAATATAGTTCATATTTGACGTACTAAATATTACGATCTGTAACATGTATTCTGGGCTGGTGGCCTTATATTACAATAAACACTTTGTTATGTTATGTTATGTTATGTTATGTTATGTTATGTTTCTCTGATCGTTCCAAGGCAGTGACCCAAACATAAGCTTATTAATATTTTCTGATTCATTTGTAAAGTGATTTGTTTTGTTTATGGCATTCCTTTGTTGTTTTGTGTGTGGCATGACTGTGTTGTTTTGTATGTGGTATGACTGTGTTGTTTTGTATGTGGTATGACTGTGTTGTTTTGTGTGTGGTATGACTGTGTTGTTTTGTGTGTGGTATGACTGTGTTGTTTTGTATGTGGTATGACTGTGTTGTTTTGTGTGTGGTATGACTGTGTTGTTTTGTGTGTGGCATGACTGTGTTGTTTTGTATGTGGCATGACTGTGTTGTTTTGTGTGTGGTATGACTGTGTTGTTGTGTATGTGGCATGACTGTGTTGTTTTGTGTGTGGTATGACTGTGTTGTTTTGTATGTGGCATGACTGTGTTGTTTTGTGTGTGGTATGACTGTGTTGTTTTGTATGTGGCATGACTGTGTTGTTTTGTATGTGGCATGACTGTGTTGTTTTGTATGTGGCATGACTGTGTTGTTTTGTGTGTGGCATGACTGTGTTGTTTTGTGTGTGGCATGACTGTGTTGTTTTGTATGTGGCATGACTGTGTTGTTTTGTAAGAGGCATTCCTTTGTTGTTTTGTATGTGACATGACTGTGTTGTTTTGTATGTGGCATGACTGTGTTGTTTTGTATGTGGCATGACTGTGTTGTTTTGTGTGTGGTATGACTGTGTTGTTTTGTGTGTGGCATGACTGTGTTGTTTTGTATGTGGCATGACTGTGTTGTTTTGTGTGTGGTATGACTGTGTTGTTTTGTATGTGGCATGACTGTGTTGTTTTGTGTGTGGTATGACTGTGTTGTTTTGTATGTGGTATGACTGTGTTGTTTTGTGTGTGGTATGACTGTGTTGTTTTGTATGTGGCATGACTGTGTTGTTTTGTATGTGGTATGACTGTGTTGTTTTGTATGTGGCATGACTGTGTTGTTTTGTGTGTGGCATGACTGTGTTGTTTTGTAAGAGGCATTCCTTTGTTGCTTTGTATGTGGCATGACTGTGTTGTTTTGTGTGTGGTATGACTGTGTTGCTTTGTATGTGGTATGACTGTGTTGTTTTGTATGTGGTATGACTGTGTTGTTTTGTATGTGGTATGACTGTGTTGTTTTGTGTGTGGTATGACTGTGTTGTTTTGTGTGTGTTATGACTGTGTTGTTTTGTAAGAGGCATTCCTTTGTTGCTTTGTATGTGGCATGACTGTGTTGTTTTGTATGTGGCATGACTGTGTTGTTTTGTATGTGGCATGACTGTGTTGTTTTGTAAGAGGCATTCCTTTGTTGTTTTGTATGTGGCATGACTGTGTTGTTTTGTATGTGGTATGACTGTGTTGTTTTGTGTGTGGTATGACTGTGTTGTTTTGTGTGTGGCATGACTGTGTTGTTTTGTAAGAGGCATTCCTTTGTTGCTTTGTATGTGGCATGACTGTGTTGTTTTGTGTGTGGTATGACTGTGTTGTTTTGTGTGTGGTATGACTGTGTTGGTTTGTGTGTGGTATGACTGTGTTGTTTTGTAAGAGGCATTCCTTTGTTGCTTTGTATGTGGCATGACTGTGTTGTTTTGTATGTGGCATGACTGTGTTGTTTTGTATGTGGTATGACTGTGTTGTTTTGTGTGTAGTATGACTGTGTTGTTTTGTGTGTAGTATGACTGTGTTGTTTTGTGTGTAGTATGACTGTGTTGTTTTGTATGTAGTATGACTGTGTTGTTTTGTATGTAGTATGATTGTATTGTTTTGTGTGTAACATGACTGTGTTGTTTTGTATGTGGTATGACTGTTTTGTTTTGAATGTAGTATGACTGTGTTGTTTTGTGTGTACCCGTGGTGATATATTTGTCAAAAGCTGAACTTCACCTTTCCCTGAAAAAGTGTTCATATACATTTTCTAATAATTTTAAAGACCTTTATTGTTTTGAAATTGGTAAAATTAAAGCCAGCCTATGTTCGTCACGTGTACGTTAAGTTAGCGGCCTAGCAGCCTAGCGGCCTAGCGGCATTAATGTAGCGGCCATAGCGAAACAAACAACTTTAGGCCGCTCGCCAGACCGCCAACTTTACGCCGCTAGGCCGCTAGGCCACTAGGCCACTAGGCCGCTAATCTTACAAAGCTAGGCCGCTCAGCCGCTAATTTCACGCCGCTAGGCCGCTCAGTCATGTTCATCTAACCTTCTTAATTGAATAAACTTTCAAGGAAATGCAGGTTGTCTTGTTATGAAATTAACGATTAAAATTTTGAATTACGTTAATCACATTTATAAAGTTTTGACAACGACTTCAAGTATTACAAAGTTGTGTTGTTTTGTGTGTAGTATGACTGTGTTGTTTTGTGTGTAGTATGACTGTGTTGTTTTGTATGTAGTATGATTGTATTGTTTTGTGTGTAACATGACTGTGTTGTTTTGTATGTGGTATGACTGTGTTGTTTTGAATGTAGTATGACTGTGTTGTTTTATGTGTAGTATGACTGTGTTGTTTTGTGTGTGGTATGACTGTGTTGTTTTGTGTGTAACATGACTGTGTTGTTTTGTATGTGGTATTACTGTGTTGTTTTGTGTGTAGTATGACTGTGTTGTTTTGTGTGTGGTATGACTGTGTTGTTTTGTGTGTGGTATGACTGTGTTGTTTTGTGTGTAGTATGACTGTGTTGTTTTGTATGTAGTATGATTGTATTGTTTTGTGTGTAACATGACTGTGTTGTTTTGTATGTGGTATGACTGTGTTGTTTTGAATGTAGTATGACTGTGTTGTTTTATGTGTAGTATGACTGTGTTGTTTTGAATGTAGTATGACTGTGTTGTTTTGTGTGTAACATGACTGTGTTGTTTTGTATGTGGTATTACTGTGTTGTTTTGTGTGTAGTATGACTGTGTTGTTTTGTGTGTGGTATGACTGTCTTGTTTTGTGTGTGGTATGACTGTGTTGTTATGTATGTAGTATGACTGTGTTGTTTTGTGTGTAGTATGACTGTGTTGTTTTGTGTGTTGTATGACTGTGTTGTTTTGTGTGTGGCATGACTGTGTTGTTTTGTGTGTGGCATGACTGTGTTGTTTTGTGTGTGGCATGACTGTGTTGTTTTGTGTGTGGTATGACTGTGTTGTTTTGTGTGTGGCATGACTGTGTTGTTTTGTGTGTGTCATGACTGTGTTGTTTTGTGTGTGGCATGACTGTGTTGTTTTGTGTGTGGCATGACTGTGTTGTTTTGTGTGTGGCATGACTGTGTTGTTTTGTGTGTGGCATGACTGTGTTGTTTTGTGTGTGGTATGACTGTGTTGTTTTGTGTGTAGTATGACTGTGTTGTTTTGTGTGTGGTATGACTGTGTTGTTTTGTGTGTGGCATGACTGTGTTGTTTTGTGTGTGGCATGACTATGTTGTTTTGTGTGTGCCGTGACTGTGTTGTTTTGTATGTTGTATGACTTTGTTGTTTTGTATGTGGTATGACTGTGTTGTTTTGTGCGTGGTATGACTGTGTTGTTTTGTGTGTAATATGACTGTGTTGTTTTGTGTGTGGTATGACTGTGTTGTTCTGTATGTGGTATGACTATTTTGTTTTGTATGTGATATGACAATGTTGTTTTTTATGTGTCATGACTGTGTTGTTTTGAATGGGATATGACTCTGTTGTATTGTATGGTGCATGACTGTGTTATTTTGTATAAGATATGACTATGTTGTTTTGTATGTGATATGAATATGTTGCTTTGTATATGGTATGACTCTGTTGTTTTGTTTTTGATAAAACTCTGGTGTTTTGTATGTGGAATGACTGTGTTTTTTTTGTGATATAACTGTGGTGTTTTATATGTGGTATGACTGTGTTGTTTTGTATGTGATAAGCCTGTGGTGTTTTGTTTGAGACATGAATGTGTTGTTTTATATGTAGTATGACTGTGTTGTTTTGTATGTGACAGACTGTGTTGTTTTGTATGTGATATGTCTGTGTTGTCTTGTATGTGGTATGACTGTGTTTGTTAATAAAGGGATTTTAATGTTGAAATTACACCTGAAGCGCGATTTCCAGACGTGATTTGATAATAATGAGAAAGCTGTACATATTGTGAGTACTTATGGACTGTGATTCCCAACCGTGATTCTAAAGTGATGAGAGATTTTCAGTTATTTAAGTTCTTGAGTGTTATCCCGCGAGTGCAATAAGCAATAAAGGAGGCAGCATGTGATGGGGTTGTACTCGACACGCGACACCACTGAAATAGTACATGTGAAAATTTCATGTCTGTATGTAGAGATATTATGCATATATTACACCAAAACTTCTATCTCCTAAAGTCACATCCTGGAATCGCCCCCTTTTTAAGAGTCTGATAAAACAATGTCATGTGTTTTACCCATTGTGATATATTTGTCAAAAGCTGAGCTTCACCTTTCCCTGAAAAAGTGTTCATATACATTTTCTAATAATTTTAAAGACCTTTATTGTTTTGAAATTGGTAAAATTAAAGCCAGCCTATGTTCGTGTACGTTAAGTTAGCGGCCTAGCAGCCTAGCGGCCTAGTGGCATTAATGTAGCGGCCATAGCGAAACAAACAACTTTAGGCCGCTCGCCAGGCCGCCAACTTTACGCCGCTAGGCCGCTAGGCCACTAGGCCACTAGGCCGCTAATCTCACAAAGCTAGGCCGCTCAGCCACTAATTTCACGCCGCTAGGCCGCTCAGTCACGTTCATCTTACCTTCTTAATTGAATAAACTTTCAAGGAAATGCAGGTTGTCTTGTTATGAAATTAACGATTAAAATTTTGAATTACGTTAATCACATTTATAAAGTTTTGACAACGACTTCAAGTATTACAAAGTTATACAACACATTATACACCAAATTTAAAAGTTAAATTAGACCCAATACTGCGTCAGAATGATCCTTTTATTGATTATATCATATATCAACGTACATGAGAGATAACGCTTTATCACATGCTTACCTTGGTTTTCCGTGTAATATACCCATTACGAATATTTTTATCTTACACATGTGTAAGATAACCTATCAGACATTTCTATTGGTCAGACTAATCACACGTAACCTAGATATCCCTCCGCATTGTTTGTAAACAAAATGGTTTAAATGCCAACAAATACTTACCGTACTAATGAAGCTGTAAGACTTCCGGGAGAGAAATGGCTAACGAATCATAGTGCCAGAAAGCATCTTGTACAAAAACTTTCTGATAACAATGTTCCGCCAACCAGATAATGCAGATTACTAGTCACAGAAATATCCAGTCAGTCAACAAATACACCCACAATAGTGACAAACACCACAAGAACATTTCAAACATATCCATCTTGACCAACACAAGCAATATGCAATCAATGCCATTTGCTTGCCAATTTAATCAGCTGTCGGTTACCGAAAACACAAATACGAATTCCGCAGCACAGACATCTCATTACACATCCCATGGCGGCTAGAACATCATGTTCTCTGGAAACATTCCTGGTGGAAATTAACTTTTTCAACAGCAACATCCATGCAGTACAGAGTAAGGCTTCGCCGTTATCACCTGCATGTTGTGAAACGCCATGTACACCAAGAAAACGCTGCAAAGTCATCGTAGAGAGCGACAGCGAATAACTTTTAAATCCGTGCACACAGAAAACTTGACAGACCGATGTAGGTCACATAAACCGCGTAAATGCATGTACTCTGAGTGTGACGTCATCAAATTGTGTACTTATTGGGGTTTTTGGTTAAAATCGTTCGTTATTCATGTTGTTGGATATTTTACTACACACTTTTGTATTTGTGACTTGTTAAGCGCTTTATCAGCTTTTAAAACTTGATAACTGCTAGTTACTTTTGTCATTTTAATTTGGAACTATTTATATGGCGCATCGTTGACATTCTACTCTGAGTACTTTGGCTGTCAAACAATCGGTTCAGAAAGTGGAACTTAATTGGTAATAAAAACACCGTTTTAAGCATGTGATAAAAAAGATCTGACACTCGTTGTCATTTAATTCAAGAATGTTATTAAACTCGTCCATGAAAGTTGTTAGTAAACTCGCCAGAGGCTCGCCTACTAACAAATTTCATGAACTCGTTTAATAAAATCTTGTATTAAATGACAACTCGTGTCAGATCCTATATATCTTACAACCGACCTTTATAAACACTGTACATGCACATGAAACGTCACTGCACAGTGAACATATCTAAATCGAAAGTAGATATCTTTTGATTGATTATATTTTACCTGGAGGTGAATGCATTGTGAACTATACTAAAACGAAAGTAGATTGGCATTTATTTATTTACAGCGGATAAACAGGTACGGAAGACTTAAACCCGCTTTTAAAAGTAAAAGGAATAAACACAATACAACTATGGCTACCGGTGGATTTGATGATACACTTCTGGAATGTGGTAGTGACGTCGTTGGTGGAAAGATCGGGAGCAAGTGTGAACCTTGTCGTCGTCAGAACAGGTCAGAGGTGGCTTCGTTGTTCTGTAATACATGCAATGTATATCTATGCGATGACTGTTGTGGTGTACACAAGGTGCATATGACAAACGTAGATAAACATGATATCGTGACTGCCGATGAAGCCAGTGTCAAACCAGATGTCGATATGAAGGGACTGGATCAGTGTTTAGAACATAAACGAGTGTTCATGTTTCACTGTGAAGACCACGAAGATTTGTGTTGTGAGATCTGTGCCTTTTCTCGTCATCGTAGATGCGATAATATCCACGAAATAGCAAAGGTCGCTAAGAATATGAAAGATGATGAAATGGAAAAGATACGTGCATCCATTGTTACTGCCTCAGATGTTATAATGAAATGCAAAGAGGATCAGTTGAACAACGTTTCGCGAGTTGAAGAAATCGTAAAAGAAATTGATATTTACAAGGAAGACATATTGAAGAAAATTGAGGAAGCCAAGAAGCGAATTGTCAGCGAAATTACTAGCCATAACACACAGGAAGACGAACGTATTAATACGAGGAGAAATGCGGCTGAAAACCTAAAGAGAGAACTTGACACGCATTTGGCAATGTCAGATAGCGTTCGCGAGAATGGAACGGAAACGGAAATATTCATTCTAAACCACCTTCTCAAGAGGACGCAAGATAAGGCATCACAAACACTGAACACTTTATTGAAGAATGATTACACCGTCAAAGTGGGACTTAAAATAAACGAAAACATTTCAAAACTAAAAACTACTGATATCGCATTATTCTCATTAAATAAAACACAAGAGCCAAAAACACAATCATTAAATGGAGACGATTTAATCAAGCCTGCAAAAAGCTCTACATACGAGAAACAAACACACCAACAAAAGCCGGTGCGTCTGGAGCTGTTGAAAACCATGGAGCTCGAGAAGACAGGAGACGAGAAGGAGGAGCCGTTTGTTACTGGGCTGGACTTCCTGCCGGACGGGAGGATCGTCGCCGTTGATAACATGAACTGTAAATGTTTTATCTTGAGTGACCCATTGAAGAGGTTGGACACATTTTATAAATTTAAGACATATCCTAAGGACATTACTTCTTACTCTGATATCAATATTGCAGTAACATTAGATATTCGAACCATCTGCCTGCTGACGGTGGGCAGTGACAACACGATCACGCTGATGAAGACGCTGACCACGCCCACCTACTACTTCTCCATCTGTCCACTGAACGACCGCACGTTCGTAGTGAGCACCTGGGACGACCCGCGGCCTGCCAGGATGATTGACGTGGACGGCAAGGAGAGCGACTTTGACAACGTGAAGTTTCCTGGAAAGACGTATAAGCTTGGTGAAAGTAGATGTACCTACATACAAACACGGGGTACTCTGGTCCTTACAGACAAACATGCTCACACAGTTTACATGTATAATACCGTATCCGGCACGAGTAGCGAGGTGAAATGTGACCGGATACGGGCACCGAGAGGCGCCTGTGTGGGCCCAGATGACTCCGTGTTTGTGTGCAGTGACAACACAAACTCCGTCATCCAGATATCACCAGACGGGGATATATTGGCGTTATGTGACGTCGACATGAAGTTTCCGTACGCCGTTGCCGTCTCCAGGGAT